>NC_041383.1:594177818-594318311 GCF_002162155.2 Triticum dicoccoides
TCGCGATGCCATGGACAAAGCCAGAGGGTGAGGGCTGGAGAGCCAGTAGGAGCCCTGAGTCGCGATGCTTAGGTACCCCCCCCCCTTTAACGTGCAAGCAGCCGACATGAAGGAAGAAGAGGTGTCGCGGACAGGCATCAAATAACAAGCATGATGGGTCGAATGCATGGCCCAAAAATAAACGCAAGAGGGGTACATGCCGCTGGGTCTGACCCGAGCGACTTGGGGATGATGCAGCCCGAGGGGCGCCCCCATCAAAGTAAGCTAGGAACATAAAGTAAAAAGGGGATACATGCCGCAGGGACGGACCCACGCGGCCTAGGAATAATGCAGCCCTGGGGGCGCTCCCAGCTGGAAATGAAACATGAAAGATGTCTCCTGATAGTGTTGACGACGAAGTGGTGTTGAAGTAGCGGACGTCGTGGGCTGCGGAAGCCGGTCTTCATGAGCCCCCAGGCCCAGGAGCCTCAGGAGGTTCCGGAGGCGCCGGTGTCTCCTCGCGAACCGTCTCCATCTCTGCCAGGACTGCGGAACGCCTGGTCTCCTGAGCCTCCAGGATGCTCCTCATGAGGCGTTGGCACACAGCAACCGCGTTCGGCAAGCCGTAGGGCATGTGAACGTAGCTGTGGGGTGGGCCTTCGCAGCGCCCCACGCGTTAGGGCCAGAAGCGCTCCTGAGAGGCGGCTCGGTTGAGCCCTGGGATGTCGATGCAGACGCACAGCCCACCATCCTCGCCTGGATGGAGAGCCGTGGCGGGTAAGCAGCGGCTGCCACTCATGACTCTTGACTCCTGCAACTCCTGCGTGATCTGACTGACGAACTCCTGAGGGTCTGCCCCTCCTTGCCTTGCTCCTTCCTAAGGGAAACGTGTTTTGAAACACGCCTCCAAGTGGTGCCCAAGCGCCTCCCTTGTGACCTTAGCAAGGTCGGTGGCCCTCCAGGAGGGAGCCCCCGAGCCCTGCTTGAGGAGGGCGCCGGGCGCGCCTTCCTATGTGACAGAAGGAGGTGCCCCCTGAGCAGGCGCAGACCCTGAAGGGCCTGCCTCCTGAGGGGTCGGGCCTGGTGATGTCTTCTTCTTCTTGGGAGCGGTCTCGGGGAGCCTCCCGCTCCCGTGATCTGGGTCTTCAAGTGATGCGGCCTGAAAAGCTCGTTCCAGGGCACCGTGATGACTCCACCGCTTCCTGGCATCTTGAGGACGTTGTAGCCGTGATGAGTCATGGCCATGAACTTGGCGAGAGCTGGGTAGCCGAGGATGGCGTTGTACGGCAGGCGAATGTGGGCGACGTCGAAGTCGATGAGCTCAGTGCGGTAGTTGTTGTGCGCCCTGAAGGTGACAGGGAGGCGGACCTGCCCAATTGGAACTATGGAGCCGTCGGTGACTCCGGAGAAAGGCTTGGTTGGCTGAAGCTGATCGTAAGGCACTTGGAGATTGTTGAATGTCTCTACGGACAGGACGTTGAGCCCTACCCCGCCATCGATGAGGGTCCTGGTGACTTGCACGTTGCTGATGACTGGGGAGCAAAGCATCGGGAGGACTCCGGCTGTGGACGCGCACTTGAGCTGATCCGCTGAGCTGAACGTGATGGCGCACGCTGACCACCTGAGGGGCGCGTGGCTTCAAGCTTGGGGAGGACTGCATTCATTTCGCGGGCGAACTGCTTGAAGATGCATTGAGAGGCTGGGGCTTGAGCTCCGCCCAGGATGCAGGCGATCGCGCATGGCTCCTGGTAGCCCCCAGCCCCCTCGTCCTGATGATGGTCCTTGTTTCTCCTTGGCTGCGGCGGCAGTGGAGGGAGGCTTGCGTTTCCTTGCAGACAATCCTCGCGAGGCTGATCCCTCCAGTCTCCCTCGTGAGGCTAATCCTGCCAGCGATCCTCGCGAGGTCGGTCGCGCCACCCTTGGCGAGGGCCGCGGTCTTCCCAGCTTCCTGCGTTCCTTCCTCCTCCTCGGCCATAGCCTCGATCTTTGCGGTCGGGGCATCGGCCGATCCTTCCTTCTCGCACGGCTCGGAGCTCTTGGCATTTGTTGGTGTTGTGGGTGTGGAGGTCGTGGTACACACAGCACCGGCTGCCTTTGAAAGACCCGGGCTGTTCTCTGTCCCGCTTGGTGTCTGGTTCTGCCGCGAGCACGGCAGACCCCTTGCGCTTCACGTCCTTGGCCTTGGATTTCTTCTCTTCTGGGTCTGCGGCTGGCAGCTCGAGGAGGGAAAGGCGCCCTTCCTCAGACCTGGCGCACTTGGTCGCCAAGTTGAACAGCTCCAAGGAAGTGCACAGATCTTCATGCATCGCTAGCTCCTCCTTCACCTTGATGTCACGCACACCGTCGGAGAAGGCTGAGATGATGGCCTCCTCGGTCACCTTGGGAATCTTGAGGCATGCGTTGTTGAAGCGCTGGATGTACTTCTGCAGGGTCTCCCCTGGTTGCTGCTTGATGCGGCTCATGTCGCTCACGGCAGGTGGCCGGTCGCGAGTACCTTGGTAGTTGGCGATGAAATGGGTGCGCATCTCGTCCCAGGAGGAGATCGTGCCTGGAGCCAGGTTCAGGAGCCAGGTGCGGGCCCCGTCCTTGAGCGCCATGGGAAACCAGTTCGCCATGACCTTCTCGTCTCCGTTGGCGGCTTCGATGCCCAGCTCGTAGAGCTGGAGGAACTCCACAGGGTCGGCCGTGCCGTCGTAGCGAGGAGGCAGGTCTGGCTTGAACTTGCAGGGCCATGCGACGCTGTGCAACTCGGTGGTGAAGGCGCGGCAGCCTGCCGTGGCCACAGAAGGCCTCTGGTGACGAGGAGCTTGGTCTTGCGGGCCCCCATGCGCTGCAGCTGGGAGCAGCGCGGGGTCTTGGCATGCTGGAACAGGAACGTGGTCACAACGGGCCGGAGCAGGGAGCACTCGGGCAGCTTCTTGGGGACGAGGGACCTCTTGGCAGCTCCACTCTTGCTGGGCTGGCGCCGGACGGAGTGGGTTCCGTCCAGGTGCCACGTGCCTTGGGGCCAGGGCGCCTTCTTGAGGGGGAGGCGACTGAGGCGCCTCCGGAGCTTCATTGCACGTGCAGAGCGGGGCGCGGTGCAGCGAGAAGGACGGCGCGGGGAGCCCCCTGCGGCACGGACGAGATCGGCGACGCGGTCGAGCCACTCTTCGTAGACATCTTCGACTAGGCGGTAGCGCAGGAGCTCGTTTGCCGCGATGAGCGCAGCTCGAGCCTCCATGGCCGCGCGGGGTGCGCGGGACGAAGAACCAGCTGGGGCGAGTGAGGGCGTAGCAGTGCGGCCGTCTCGCCTCATGGACGGATGCTGGGATGATGCTTGCTGCTCATTCCCCGCCGGGCCGGTGGCAGCGTTGACGGCAGGTGACGGGGAACGGCGGGGGTGGCCGCCGACGGGGGCCGTCTGGGCGACGCGGGAAGCGAGAGCGGCACGGTGCTCAGCACGGGCCCGACGAGCATCTGACATGGACGCGATGGTCGATGAAGAACAGGGCGGTGGAAGACGAATTTCGGCGCACCCCTACCTGTCGCGCCAAATGTCAGATTTCGGGTTCCGGTAGACCCTCTAGATTCAAACACTGGGGTGCACGCAGAGATTTCGCCCACTACCTACCTGCACCTCACCGCCTCGCTATGATCTAAGCAATCAAAGGAACAACACAAGAGACACGGAGTTTATACTGGTTCAGGCCACCATTGTGGTGTAATACCCTACTCCAGTGTGTGGTGTGGTGGATTGCCTCTTGGGCTGATGATGAACAATACAAGGAAGAACAGCCTCGCGAGGGTCTTTTCTTGGCTGTTGCGATGAACTACTAGGGGGAGTTCAGTCTCTCTTTCTACCGGCTTCCAGATGAGGATCCCATCCCGATTTTTATCCCCCTACCTTGTGGTGGCTAGTCCTATTTATAGGCAAAGGCCCTGGGCCTCTTCCCAAATATTGAGCGGGAAGGGCGCCAACAATTGGCCATTTTGAAGGGGAACATATAGTACACTTATCCTGACTAAAGTTGGTCCTCGCCTGTCAAAGGCTCTGGTGGTGACGCCGGCTTGGGCTCCACAATGACTTCCTTCCTGGCGTTGCGACGGTCTTGATCTTGTTGCACCGAAATGGATGCCTTTGCTTGATGCTCTCGCCTGCGCTTGCTCCCTTTGCACCAAAGAGGAAAGAGAGGACACTGCGCGGGCTGGCACCCGCCTGGCGCCCTTGGTCGTCATGGCTTGCGTCATGGGCACCTCGTAAGGTACCCCGCCTTGATCTCTCCGCCTCCTCGCGAGCTAGCCTGACGAGGCTGTTCCTGAGGAAGCCTCCTATCGTCCGCCCCGCGAGGCTTGGCCCCTCGCGAGGGTCTTGAGCTCGTGCTGATGAAGATGAGCCGCACTGGGCCACCCCTTGAGCCACGTCGCAGGCCGCAGGCAGGCAAGTCTGGGGACCCCCGTTCCCAGAATGCCGAACGTGGCGTGCCCTGGTGGGTTGTGCCCTCCCATGTGCCCCCTTCCGGTGCTTCTTGGCTCCAGAAATTTTCTTTTATTGTATAAAAAATCCTCGCAAAATTTCGTTCCATTCCGAGAACTTTTATTTCAGCACAAAAACAACACCATGGTAGTTCTGCTGAAAATGGCATCAGTATGGGTTAGTTTCATTCAAATCATGCAAATTAGAGTCCAAAACAAGAGGAAAAGGGTTAGGAAACGTAGATACGATGGAGACGTATCATGGGGAACCTAAAACTTTTCAAAAAGAAAAGTGAAAGTAAGAAGGGCGAGCATCGTTGAAGTGGGGGAGCTCCTTGAACTTTGTTCATGCCCATGGAAACTTTGCAAATCTTGAATTATAGAAAATTTTCAACAAAAATAATTATCCCCTTGTATAAATTCATTGTATTGTAAAAATAATGTGCCAAGATTTGCCTTTAGGATGATTTGATTGCTTGTTTGGTATGTGCAGTGGAAAAATAGAAACTTTGGCTGTTACGCGTGAATTTACATTTTTACTAGAAAGGCAAATGGTTCTGAAACTTTTTGCACAGTACTTCTATACAAATTTTTTATTTTGATCTAATTTTTTAGAATTTTTGGAGTTACAAAAGTATGGTAGATGTTCAGATTGCTACAGACTGTCATGTTTATGACATATTCTGTTTTTGATGCATTGTTTTGCTTGTTTTGATGAAACTATCAATTTTATCGGTGGTATAAGCCATGGAGAAGTTATAATACAGTACCTACAATGCTAAAAAATAATATGAATGAGTTTGCAACAGTACTTAAAGTGGTGATTTGTTTTATTATACTAACAGATCTCATGAGGGTTTTTGTTAAGTTTTTGTGTGATTGAAGTTTTCAAGTTTTGGGTGAGATCACGATCGATGAAGGAATAGGGAGTGGCAAGAGCCTAAGCTTGGGGATGGCTGAGGCACCACCAAGGTAATATTCAAGGACTCCCAAGCAACTAAGCTTGGGGATGCCCCGAAAGGCATCCCCTCTTTCTTCTAACAATCATCGGTAATTTTACTTGGAGCTATATTTTTATTCGTCACATGATATTCGTAAATCTTGGAGCGTTGTGTGTCTTTTATTTTTATTTTAGCAATGCACCATGCTGGTATGATATATTCCTTGGTTGTTATAGAATGCTCTTTGCACTTTTCGTTTATCTTTTGAGTACGGCTTTATAGAATGCTTCATGTGCTTCACCTCTATCATTTGAAGTTTGGATTGCCTGTTTCCCTACACATAGAAAAACCGCCATTTGTAGAATGCTCTTTTGCTTCACTTATATTTGTTAGAGCGTGGGCATGTCTTTTGTAGAAAGAATTAAACTCTCTTGCTTTGCTTATATCTATTTAGAGAGTTGACAGGAATTGGTCATTCACATAGTTAGTCATAAAATCCTACATAAAACTTTTAGATCACTGAATATGATATGTTTGACTCCTTGCAATAGTCTTGCGATATAGATATCACTGGTACACGTTGATGCTATACAAACGGTTTAAAACCCCTTTCCGCGATGGCATTTGGAACCGTCACCTAGTGAGTGTGGGCAATTAGGGGGTCCTTCCCACACGACCCAGAAATCGTCGGGGATAGGGACCCTACAGTACTCCTTTTCATTTGTGGTTGCATTGCCATTGCAGTCGGTATTCTGTGGTGCTACATTTATGATGCCTGGCCCATCACAAACGGTTCACTATTATAAAACGTGTATAATAAGCATACAATCTCACACATTCGCTTTACACAAATCGTATGTGATAACTAATTAAGAAGATTAGCTAATCGTCGTACAAGTGTCGGGGAGGATTACGAAACTTCGGACCATCGTAACATCGTCGTATATGACAACAATCGCACATGCTATTCTGTGGTGCAACGTTTATGATGCATACTTCATCAGAAACAGTTCATGGTTGCGAATCGTGTATGATAAGGCAAATATCACACACGCTATTCTATGGTGCAACATTTACGATGCATACTTCATCAGAAACAGTTCATGGTTGCCAATCGTGTATGATAAGGCAACTATCACAAACGGTTAGTTTGCCAGTACCGTTTGTGATATTGTCTGACATCGCACACGCTTTGCAAAAGGCAACTGTGTGCACACTTGCACACATTTCCTCTCAGTGAACCATCTCGGATTAAGGTGTATATTGCAAAAGTTTGTATTTTACCAACCGCGTGTGCCGTAACAACCTAGAGAGCATAATTTTACCGTAATTTAATTGCTGCTATATCAAATTGAAATTGAATGTATGCTATAGCTTTATTCATATCCATCAGGTTCAGACAACCAATGAATTATTCAATTCATAGGTACACATCAAAAATTACATAAGAACCAAATAAAGAATGATGAACCACAGTTGTATACTTGTACTATTAAAGACAGTAAAGAAAGAGGAGAAATACATTCTGGCTGCTGAACAAGGTGAAGCGGAATGCCCATATTGTGCCCTCCTCCATGCAGAAGGCACGCATGACTCTAGTCCAACCCCTTGTGATGGCCGACCGCCCACCCTTCATGGTCTTCATGGAAACATCTAGATAATCTTTGTGTTCTGGTAGAAATACTTTAACCTTTGAATGCCCACCAATCATGTAGTTTGAGAGGTAATCTTTAGTAAACTGCTTTGGGAACCACTTCAAAGGAAAAAAGATTCAAACATTGTCATCCAACACAACTCATTATGGGCAGTAAAAAGAAGGCTGCAGAGTTCTTACTTACCATCCTGCAATTTGCTGTTGTATTGGATAAAGTGTAAACTAATAGTTTAGTTGCCATCTTTTGACCCATTTTACTAACAATCTTTATCAGCTTCCTCACTTGATGTTGGTTCATCAATATCTCATTTCCCCATACGCAGAAAGGGTCAAAGCGCGGATCTTTACAAATGACATATGTACCTAAAAGCACCAAGTTAATATTAGAAGATAAACAATGGATACTTGTCATGCTTCAGTTAAGCAAAAAATAAAGCGGCATCATTAATCATCCAAATAGAAAAACAATATATGTGCCGCCACGCGACCCGTGTATAGAGTAGGCATGAGTTGGGATGCATGCGAGCAGTCCGCCGCGCAGGCAGACCGGGAGGCATGCGTGCAGGTGTGTGAATTGATAGAGGCGTGCTCACTATGTAATGTCATCGGGAGGCGTGCGAGTAGCCATGAGAAACGATGGTAGGCATGGCAGCAGTCTGGTGCGCAGGCTCACCGGGAGGCGAGCCAACGGTTTGACTGCGGCCCGCCTCTCTCCCACTACTCCATATTAATGGTGCACCCGAGCGGCCGCACCCCCCATCCTCGCCACACACACAATCCCCTCTCTCCGCTTGCATCCTCGACGCCGCTCTCAGTCATCAAAGTCGTCGGTGTATGAGGATGCCTCCGAAGCGCCCCATCGGAGGGAGTGGCGATGCCAGGGTTGCTAAAGCACCGGAGCACGGCGTGGAGATGGAGACAGAGGTTGATGTTGTAGACGGCATTGAGCTTCCACAGCCGGAGGTGGAGTTCCACACCGACTCTGGTGACGACTCAGGCGACGACTCCAACGACCACTCTAGCGGCGACTCCGACGATGATGGACAACTGGTTAGTTATCTATACCCATTTATGTGTCAAATAGATCTCAGGGTTTCTCTGGCTACTCCTGCCTCCCCCTTTTTTGAATAGAAATCCTATGGTTATGTTCTCCCAATCCATGAAATCTGAGTAAATCTCGTTAGATTCGTGTAGTGTATTGATTGTTTGAATGGTACAAGTGATAAGTGATTAGTTGTTTCATCTATGGAAATGATTTCTGCTAGTAATCCGACTAGGGTTAGTGTTCGTGCTAATAATTCCTAGCCAGGACTTCACAATTGATTTTGAATGACCTACATACGTTTGTGCCATTATTTTCTTCAAGATTGGTCTGTACATAGACGAATGTACTTCAAAATTGAACCATAATCTCTGGATATGTATAAATAAATAGCCATAAATTCCTAATCCTACTTCACGGCATGTAATTGTTGATTTGATGCCAATTTTTGGCAACTGCCAAATGTTCGCTAGAGATTAGTTTGTAACCATTAATTTGATGCCACATTTTTTAAACTATTTGTATAGGTGTTGTCTAACGATGTGGACAGCGAGGATGAAGATGTCCATAGGAGGTACAAGAGGAAATCCTTAGGGAGCTTTATGCGGGAATGCATAACAGGTGTATTAGGACCTGGAACGGCGGCTATCGATGCCCATTCTACAACCACAAGCTTGATGACGGGTATCAAAGTGTTCTGGCGCATGCAAGAGGACGAGCCGTTGGCTCCTTCAAAAAGAAGTATGCTCGCAGGGTGGAGCATGGTGTGTACACCGAGTACCTGGAGAAGCTTCAGGATCGTGCCGGCTTTCGAGATGAGATGTGGGATTGAACTATATATGTACACTTGAGCATGCTTAATGACGGTTGAACTATGCTTGTGTACGTCTACGCTTAATATCTTTGTCTGAGTATGTTTAATCCATGTTTACTTATGTCTAACTGTGGGATATGGATGCAATCAGTTCAGTTGATGGAATCTACCTCTGTCCTCCTTTGTTGGTCCCCTTTGTAATTTGTGTTAAATGTTGACCAAAGATTTAACTGACAAAATGTTAGTGCAGGTCAGCAAAAATTTTATCGTTGGATGTGTATTTGAACATAGTGTTCAATCATATAATTTTTGGTGACATGCATAAACATTTCTTAGTCAAATATTTGGTCGAAATTTGGTACAAATTATAGAGGGAACCAATAAACCAGGACGGAGGTAGTACGTCAATCACACATGGTTCCCAAAATTGGAACCATGTGCAATGACTTTCATTTTGCCTGTTGCTTCAATTACACACGGTTCCCAAAATTAGAAGCGTGTGCAATGGCTTTCGTTCTGCTTCTTGCGTCAATCACACACGGTTGGCTCTAGCAAACCGTTGCCTCCGAAATTCTTTGTGAGACAGAAAACCCTCACCACTCAATTCAAAAAAGAAAAAAGAAAACCCTCGCCATCCCTACGTCACAAAAACCCTCACCCCCGCCCGCCACCCCATGCCTCCGGCCCCCATTCACACTTGCACAAGCTCCTTCGTGTCTATGCATGGCACCGCCTATCGCGGCGGTAACCACTTAGCTCAAGGCCTACCACCGCCACCAGGCTGCCGGCAAACCCCACTGCATTTCGCCACTTCCGCTTGCCATCGCCTATTGCCATCGACTTTCTCGATGCTGCTCGCGGTCGACCCAGCTCCGCTCGGTTGGGGAATCTACCATACTGAGGGTTTTTTCTCATGGACAACAAGGTAACTAATTTAATGAGATATAGTCCCTATAGTCCCGGTTGGAGACACAAACTGGGACTATAGGGCAATTTTCAAACTCTACCCCCCCCCCCCTTTGTATCGCCATTTCAGTTTTGAAAAATACAAAAGAAAATGATAAAAATTCAAAAATAAAATTCTTCGAGATGTAGTTATATTACTACTTCTACTAGTTAGGAAAATTAAAAACTTAAATTTGGACATGTTTTGCAAAAAGTGTAGGGAAAATGTAAAATGGCTATAACTTTTGCATACGATGTCGGAAAAAACGTATAATATATCAAAAAATTCAGCATGAAAATCCGCATCCGATTTTCACCGCCTACGGCCTGTTTGCAATTTTTTAGAATCCTCAAATTCTAAAAGGAAAAAAAGATATGCTCAAATTTCAGGTTTTTTTAATTTTGGTTAAATCTGGTCAAACTATGGTCAAACTACTTATTCAAGAAGTATTAATGTTGCTACATAATTATTCAAGAATATTAGTGTTACTAAATAATTATTTCAATTTTTTGAATTTTGGTCAAATCTGGTCAAACTATGGTCAAACTGTGGTCAAACTATGGTCAAACTGTGGTCAAACTTATTCAAGAAATATTAGTGTTAGTAACTGTTTTTAAGAATAATAGTTCCAAACTCAAATGGTGAAACGTGTGACCTAATGCTCAAGCTAAACTGCTGAGGGTTAATAGGATTGACAGCTTACATTTGTCAGGAAAACAACAAGTGCAGACTTGGAAAGTAGGGGGAATAGAACTCCGAAGTTAAGCGTGCTCAGGCTGGGGGAGTGAGAGGATGGGAGACCGTCCGGGAAGTTAGACGATTTGGAATGAGTGATCCACACTAGAGCAGTTAATAGGGGCAATTAGAGACTAAATCATCAAATAATTCAGAAAATTTAAAATCAGAAAAAAAATCAAATATTTTTTACAAAATTTTCAAAAAAAATAAAAAAAAATACCTTTAGTACCAGTTGGTAACACCAACCGATACTAAAGGTCCCCCACACCACGACGCGAGCTCACGCCATGTGGTGGGCCTTTAGTGGCGGTTCGTGCCGAACCGGTACTAAAGGGGGAAGCCTTTAGTCTCCACCCTTTAGTGCCGGTTGCAGAACCGGCACTAAAGGCCCTTACGAACCGGTTTTAAAGCTCCATTTTCTAGTAGTGCATATACGCCAAAGGGGATATTTTCCCCCCTCTTCTTTCTATATTAGGCAAATTAATGATGTATTGTTCTTTCGATTACTCTCATATTTCCATGACATCATGTTTACCCTATCTATTTAATTATAGACTTTTGTCCTTCGATTTTTATTGTTGTACAGTTCTTTCAATTTGGGCCCATATTTGCATGGTACCATATTTTCTTTAACAATCCTACCATTTTCTACAGCGCATCCCTTGCTATGCAACAGATTATGTAGTGCACAATTTTCCCTTTACATAGATCAAGGCTGCACGGATGTCATACTGCACACAAACCATGGATTTACAATCGTTGCTACTGTATTATTTGATGAACGTGGTGACTCCTATTTTGGCACTGGCTTTTGGAAAGAAATTTCTAAGTTCTATGTACTGAAAGCTGGCACTAAAATTGGACTGCACATAAAAGGGCCTGGTCATGAGATATATGCTAACTTCCCCGACAAAATCATCTGTCCTGAGTTTGTTCGAAGTAAGTTATCTTTTCAACTATCTGCATGTTGACTTACCCAGCAATGTTAAATGAATTGTGTAGTTTTTAAGCAACCAATTGTTATTTCCTTTTCTTACTATATTCCTACCTAATAACTTCTAGTTACCAATACACTTTTCTATTGCCCTGTTTTAACTAAATATTCCATGTACTCTCATTTCTATCAGGAAGCGCCGCTGACAAGGAGACTCCAGAGGTGGAGAACGGGCCTGCCAACAAGCGGGGGCGGGGCTAGCTAGAACCGCAAGCGACTCCGGCAGGCATAGACTTTATCAGCAGCCTCCCCGATGATATGTTGGCAGTCATCATATCCCTCCTCCCAATCAAATGTGGGGCGCAGACAACCATCCTTTCCCGACAGTGGCACCCCCTATGGAACTTCACCCCTCTCGACCTCATCGACACCCATGAGCTCTTCCATGGCTATCACAAAAGCTTGGATGCATTCTCCAAGATCCTCGGCAGTCACCCTGGCCCAACTAGAGGCCTTAGAGTGGGCAAGTTCCGTTCCAATGGCAGGGACCGAGCCAAGCATGATGACTGGTTCGGATCCCCCGCACTAGATCAGCTCGAGGAGCTCACTTTTGATGATGGGCATATGCGCTTGCTGCCAACGTCCGCATTCCACCTCGCGCCCACGCTGCGCGTCACCAAGTTCAGGAACTGTCGTCCCCCCCCCCCCCCCCCCAATGACATGCTCGCTCTTATTCTACCACGACTTAAGCACCTCGAGCTCTTCGCCGTCTGCCTCTCAAACGGCGACATGGATCGCCTGCTCTGTGGTTGTACTACAGTCGAGTACCTTCATCTTCAGGCGATCAATGGGTTGAGTACATTCCACATCACCTCCATGACTCTCCGGACTATTTATGTGTGTTGCTGGTTCGGCGGGAAGACATCACAAGATGTGTACCACGGTATGTTCATTGAGGACACACATGCACTTGAGAGATTACTTGTACTTGATCAAGTAGGTCCAACAAGAATCAATGTCATTTTTGCGCCGAAATTGACAGTGATGGGCTACTCGTCTGACCAATACTCCGAACTTGTTATTGGATCCACACCGGTTCAGGTACAACAACCGCCTTCTACTTATCCTTCTACGAATTAACATTATTTCTAATTTTGAAGATGTTTGTTCGTCTGTCATTCAAAAAATGGTTCTGACAAGCCTGACAGTGAAACTGCGCACAGTGAAGGTCATGGCGCTAGAATCTATCGGCCCCAACCTGGAGCAAGTTGTCACTTTCCTGAGATGCTTTCCATGCCTCGAGAAGCTATATATCGAGGTGATGTTCCTTTCCTATTAAACATTAACCATAAGGGAGTTCAATTTGTGACACCTTTTTCCAAGTTTACAATGACAATGTACTACGATTTCTGAAGGATTCTTTTGGAGGATTCCAGTACATACATGTCTCCTTTTCCAAGTTTACAATGACAATGCTTGATCCATATGGTTACAATCCATATGCATTTCTCCTTTGGATTCATTTGTACTAGTTTTCTTAGGGAACTTTTCATCCACTCCAACATCTTGTGAAGATGGAAGATGGCATGTTAATGCCCATGTTAATCATGTCAGATCGAAGATGGCATGTTAGTGCATTTTACAAATCCTGCAAACCAAATAGGCATGTAGTAGTGTACAAAACTGCATCTAGGCACTAACATGTTTTCTTATTTTGCAGGTGAGGTTAGGCCTAGTGGTGGATAATGTGATACAATATAACAATCACGTCGAATGCCTAGATCCGCATCTCTCAGAAATTACTTTGAACTCCTACCGAGGGACCTTACCGGAGATTATATTCGTCGGGTTCTTTGTTGTCAGAGCAAGGGTGCTGAAGGAAATGAGGTTTGCCCTACATTTATTTTGGAAAAATGAATGGTTTGTTGATCAGCACCGGTGCCTGCGGCAGAATGGAATAGGCTCCAAAAATGCTAGATTTCATTTTGGAACTTCAGATGACAGAGTAATCGGAACTCATCGTGTCAACCCCATACATGACTTCTCAGTGGCTGACCCCTTTGCAAAAGTTGTGAGGTTTTGAAACCGGACTTAGAAGTGGTAATATTAGTTTCAACCTCTCTGATATCCATGTTCAGCGGATCAGCGCGAGCGCTTGCGGCTGATGAGCTGAATTTCATTTCTAATCTCAGTTTGAACCTTGTAATCTTTGAATTTGAGTCATATAACTCTGGAATTTAAACCTTGTAATATTTCGAGCCTTTGTGGTACAATCGTCGAAATGGCATCATATGAGACTCGTATATTGGTAGCACTATTTTGAACTTTATATGCAATAGTCTCATAATTGATTTTATTAACCATTCTCGAATCTGTTTACCTTGTCGATCTCACAGCACACGATCTGTATAGCTAACTCGACTACGATCTTGGACATTATTTTACACAGTTGGTTTCTTCCACCGTGTGCCCTATAGAGCACAGAATTAATTATCGCACTCGAGTGTCCATCATCACCCTTCCGTGTAACTTTGACCTCATCACCCATGGGTAAACTTATGACCGAAGTCATTCCACACACTTTGTTTTTACAAAGCTTTTTTCCAATAAACACCCATGATTTGTCCCTCTTCTAGTCGACACGTGGCAAACCAAGCCGGGCGGGAAGCTTGCACGGTAAACTGTGCGAAAGTGTGGGAACAGGATAACCGACGATACATTTCGCGCCTCTTCGAGCCCACGCATGGTCAAACTGCGGTGCGGTGTTGTCAAGTGTGCACTGGCATCCTCACTGCGGTGCAGTGTTGTCAAGCATGCCCCCAATTGTTACAGCGGCTATTTAACCCTTGTGTCTCTTCAACCTTTCGATCGCTCCCCAGCATTGCAAGAAGCACACCCACCACGACAAATTCTTTGAGAGTATCCTGCACGGCTCCAATGGCACTCCGAGCGGCTGCCGACGACGAGCAGCATATCGCCATCCATGCCGTGGTGGACACCCACCAAATGTTTGAGGAGCTCTTGGTTGTGTACACCAACCACCCGGTCTGGGTGGAGCACTCCATCCGCATCATGGAGTTGTTGCTTGTCGACAAGAAGTATAAGGTGGTCGGGTTCGACATCGAGCACACTCACGCTCGTGCTGGGTCTCGTCCCAAGGTCGTCGTTGCCCAGATGTGCATGGGACACCACGTCCTCATCTACCACTACTGTTGAGCCACAAGGCCTTGCGGGCGTTTCACCAGGTTTATCAACAGTCCCCACTACATGTTCGGTAGGGTCGACATCACCAACGATGTCAAGGTTCTCAAGAATTCGGGCATCGCCTGCCAAAATCTTGTCGACATCCAGGGCTAATACAAGATCTGGGGCAGCAAGGAGCATGAGAAGGACTCACTTATTCACCTTGCCGAGGCCATCATCGACCCCTACTACAGAGACATGAAGGATTCATGCAACAATGACAAGCGTGCCTGGCACTCGGCCTGGATGAAGAAACTCGACAAAGATCACATTGTGTACGTGGCCAAGGAGGCGTACACGTGCTACGACATGTACAGGCGGAACGTTGACATGAGGAAGTGCCTCCTTCCCCAAAACGGTGAGGGATCCAGCCAGAAGCAGAGCAATGGCAAGCGTCATCGCAACAAGAAGTAGATGATTAGATCCTCGTTTCTCCTAGTTTAGTATGCATGTAATTACTTACTTTGGTGTGTGAAAATGTTATTTATGTAGTCACTTGTCTAATTGTATGCTTAATTTGGTTATGCAATGTTGTCTTTTTAAGTATATTTGTTGATGCTCTGTAGACAGAGCAAATCACATCGCACATGGACTAAACAAGGGAACCCGTCGATGATGATTTCATCAAACACTGACGATTGTATACCAGCAATCGTTTGCTCACAACACACACAGCTTGTTAACAAGAATTGTCTGTGTTGTTATTGGTCTTCCCACACATTTCTGATAACAGACCTGTTTGCCGCATATCACACACATCTTGTTAAGTTGAACTATTTTTGTTCTCTTGGCTCAAAGCAAACAGTTCATCAGACTGAACTGTATGACGTATATCACCCACACCTTCATATGGCTGCCCATTTCTGTTGTTCCGCCTCATCACAAACAGTTCATCCGAGTGACGTATATCACCCACACCTTCATATCGCACACGCCTTCATCTGGCTGCCCGTATCTTTTGTTCCTACTCATCGCAAATAGTTAATTGAACTGAACCGTATGCCCTGCATCGCACGCGGAACCAAAATCTGAACTGTGTTTGATGCACACGTCATCATAGAGGTTTTGGACATTTTTGACGGTTCTCTGACACCACCGTTTGCGATTATTGCATCGCACATAGTTTCTCGAAGGGTCTCTAATCATAGTGTCACCTTAGCAGCATCCTGCAGTAGTGGATGGTGATATTAGAGTCATGCTAGTGAGTAATTGTGGATTGTAGAAATACTTGTGTTAAGGTTTGTGATTCCCGTAGCATGCATGTATGGAGAACCGTTATGTAATGAAGTCGAAGCATGATTTATTTATTGATTGTCATCCTTTATGTGGAGGTCGGGATCGCACGATGGTTAACTCCTACCAACCATTCCCCTAGGAGCATGCGTGCAGTACTTTGTTTCGATAGCTAATAGATTTTTGCAATAAGTATGTGAGTTCTTTATGACTAATGTTGAGTCCATGGATTATACGCACTCTCACCCTTCCACCATTGCTAGCCTCTCTAGTACCACACAACTTTCGCATGTGCATTACACCCACCATATACCTTCCTCAAAACAGCCACCATACCTACCTATTATGGCATTTCCATAGCCATTCCGAGATATATTGCCATGCAACTTCCATCGTTTCGTTTAACATGACACGCTTCATCATTGTCATATTGCTTTGCATGATCGTAAGATAGTTAGCATGATGTTTACATGGCTTGTCCGTTTTTGATGTCATTTGCTACGCTAGATCATTGCACATCCCGGTACACTGCCGGAGGCATTCATATAGAGTCATACTTTTCTTCTACATATCGAGTCGTAATATTGAGTTGTAAGTAAATAAAAGTGTGATGATCATCATTAGAGCATTGTCCCAGTGAGGAAAGGATGATGGAGACTACGATTCCCCCGCAAGTCGGGATGAGACTCCGGACGGAAAAAAGGAGGCCAAAAAAAGAGAGGGCCAAAAAAATAACAAGAAAAACCAAAAAAATAGAGAAAAGGAGAGAAGGGGCAATGCTACTATCCTTTTACCACACTTGTGCTTCAAAGTAGCACCATGTTCTTCACATAGAGAGTCTCCTATGTTGTCACTTTCATATACTAGTGGGAATTTTTCATTATATAACTTGGCTTGTATATTCCGATGATGGGATTCCTCAAATGCCCGAGGTATTCATGAGCAAGCAAGTTGGATGCACACCCACTTAGTTTTCAGTTTGAGCTTTCATACACTTATAGCTCTGGTGCATCCATTGCATGGCAATCCCTACTCACTTGCATCGATATCGATTGATGAGCATCTCCATAGCCCGTTGATATGTCTAGTTGATGTAAGACTATCTCCTTCTTTTTGTCTTCTCCACAACCACCGTATTATATTCCACCTATAGTGCTATGGCCATGGCTCATGCTCATGTATTGCGTGAAAGTTGAAAAGGTTTGAGAATACTAAAGTATCAAACAATTGCTTGGCTAAAACTGGAGTCGTGCATGATTTAATTACTTTGTGTGGTGAAGATGGAGCATGGCCAGACCATTTGATTTTGTAGGGATAACTTTCTTTGTCCATGTTATTTTGAGACATGATTGCTTTATTAGTATGCTTGAAGTATTATTGTCTTAATGTCAAATGATAGACTATTGCTTTGAATCACTCGTGTCTTAATATTCATGCCATGATTATATTATATGATCAAGATTATGCTAGGTAGCATTCCACATAAAAAATATCTTTTTTATCATTTACCTACTCGAGGATGAGCAGGAATTAAGGTTGGGGATGCTGATACGTCTCTGTCGTATCTATAATGTTTTATTGTTCCATGTCAATATTCTATAACTTTTACATACTTTTGGCAACTTTTTATACTATTTCTAGGACTAACATATTGATCCAGTGCCCAGTGCTAGTTCCTGTCTGTTGCATGTTTTTTGTTTCGCATAAAATCCATATCAAACAGAATCTAAACGTGATAAAACTTATGGATATTTTTTTGGAATATATGTGATTTTTGGGAAAAGAATCAACGCGAGACGATGCCCGAGGAGTCCATAGGACGGGGGTACTACCTCTTGAGCATGCGTTGGTTTTTCCCATGAAGAGGAAAGGGTGATGCAGCAAAGTAGCATAAGTATTTCCCTCAGTTTTGAGAACCAAGGCATCAATCCAATAGGAGGCTCCTCACAAGTCCCAGATGCCTACACAAACAAACAAGAACCTCGCAACCAACACGATAAAGGGGTAGTCAATCCCTTCACGGAAACTTGCGAAAATGAGATATGATAGAGATAATATGATAAGACAAATATTTTTGGTATTTTTATGATATAGATTGGAAAGTAAAAGATGCAAATAAAAGTAGATGGAAAACTTATATGGTAAAAGATAGACCCGGGGGCCATAGGTTTCACTAGTGGCTTCTCTCAAGATAGCATAAGTATTACAGTGGGTGAACAAATTACTGTCGAGCAATTGATAGAAAAGTGCATAGTTATGATAACATCTAGGCATGATCATGTATATAGGCATCACGTCCATAACAAGTAGACCGACTCCTGCCTGCATCTACTACTATTACTCCACACATCGACCGACTCCTGCCTGCATCTAGAGTATTAAGTTCATAAGAATAAATGCATTAAGCAAGATGACATGACGTAGAGGGATAAATTCATACAATATGATATAAACCCTATCTTTTTAGCCTCGATGGCAACAATACAATGCGTGCCTTGCTGCCCCTGCTGTCACTGGGAAAGGACACTGCAAGATTGAACCCAAAGCTAAGCACTTCTCCCATTGCAAGAAAGATCAATCTAATAGGCCAAACCAAACTGATAATTCGAAGAGACTTGCAAAGATAACCAATCATACATAAAAGAATTCAGAGGAGATTCAAATATTTCTCATAGATAAACTTGATCATAAACCCACAATTCATCGGATCTCGACAAACACACCGCAAAAAGAGTTACATCAAATAGATCTCCAAGAAGAGGAAAGAGATCTTTGTATTGAGAATCAAAGAGAGAGAAGAAGCCATCTAGCTAATAACTATGGACTCGAAGGTCTTTGGTAAACTACTCACAACTCATCGGAGAGGCCTTGGTGGTGATGGAGAGGCCCTCCATGGTCGATTCCCCCTCCGATGGAGCACTGACGAAGGCTCCAAGACGGGAACTCGTGGATACAAAAGGTTGCGGTTGTGGAATTAGGTTTTCATGGTGCTCCTGGATGGTTTCGGGGTACATAGATATATATAGGAGGAAGAAGTAGGTCGGTGGATGCTCAAGGGGCCCACGAGGCAGGGGGCGCGCCCACCCTTACTGGGCGTGCCGGCCACCCTCTTGACCGCCTCGCTCGTTGCGTGACGTCCACTCCAAGTCCCCTGGTTTGCATTTGTTCCAAAAAGATCGCTCCCGAAGGTTTCATCGCGTTTGGACTGCGTTTGATATTCCCTTTCTGCGAAACACTGAAATAGGCAAAAAAACAGCAATTCGGGCTGGGCCTCCGGTTAGTAGGTTAGTCCCAAAAATGATATAGAAGTGTAAAGTAAAGCCCATAAACATCCAAAACAGGTAATATAATAGCATGGAACAATCAAAAATTATAGACACGTTGGAGACGTATCAAGATCCCCAGGCTTAATTCCTACTCGTCCTCGAGTAGGTAAATGATAAAAACAGAATTTTTGATGTGGAATGCTACCTAGCATAATTCTCAATGTAATTTTCTTTATTGTGGCATGAATGTTCAGATCCAAATGATTCAAAATAAAAGTTCATATTGACATGATAAACAATAATACTTCAAGCATACTAACAAAGTAATCATGTCTTCTCAAAATATCATGGCTAAGGAAAGTTATCCCTACAATATCATATAGTCTGGCTATGCTCTATCTTCATCACACA
This sequence comes from Triticum dicoccoides, assembly GCF_002162155.2. Classification (NCBI taxonomy): domain Eukaryota; kingdom Viridiplantae; phylum Streptophyta; class Magnoliopsida; order Poales; family Poaceae; genus Triticum; species Triticum dicoccoides. The sequence continues at coordinate 594,197,475 of NC_041383.1, forward strand.
AAGTATTTAATCATGCACAATCCCGATGACAAGCCAAGAGATTGTTTCATACTTTAGTATTCTCAAAAAATTTCAACTTTCACGCAATACATGAGCATGAGCCATGGACATAGCACTATATGTGGAATAGAATGGTGGTTGTGGAAGACAAAAAAGAGGAAGATAGTCTCACATCGACTAGGTGTATCAACGGGCTATGGAGATGCCCATTAATAGATATCAATGTGAGTGAGTAGGGATTCCCATGCAACGGATGCACTAGAGCTATAAATGTATGAAAGCTCAACAAAAGAAACTAAGTGGGTGTGCATCCAACTTGCTTGCTCACGAAGACCTAGAGCGTTTTGAGGCATCCCATCATTGGAATATACAAGCCAAGTTCTATAATGAAAAATTCCCACTAGTATATGAAAATGGCAACATAGGAGACTCTCTATTATGAAGATCATGGTGCTATTTTGAAGCACAAGTGTGGTAAAAGGATAGTAGCATTGTCCCTTCTCTCTTTTTCTCTCATTTTTTTTATTTGGCCTTTCTCTTTTTTTATATGGCATTTCTCTTTTTTTTGTAAAGTCTGAAGTCTCATCCCGACTTGTGGGGGAATCATAGTCTCCATCATTCTTTCCTCACTTGGGACAATGCTCTAATAATGAATATAATCACACTTCTATTTTCTTACAACTCGATACTTAGAACAAAATATGACTCTATATGAATGCCTCCGGCGGTGTACCGGGAAATGCAATGAACCAAGAGTGACATGTATGAAAATCATGAGGGTGGCCTTGCCACAAATACGATGTCAACTACATGATTATGCAAGAGCAATATGACAATGATGATGTGTGTCATGATAAACGGAATGGTGGAAAGTTGCACGGCAATATATCTCGGAGTGGCTATGGAAAATGCCATAATAGGTAGGTATGGTGGCTGTTCTGAGAAAGGTATTTGGTGGGTGTATGGTACCGGAGAAAGTTGCATGGCACAAGAAAGGCTAGCAATGGTGGAAGGGAGAGAGTGCGTATAATCCATGGACTCAACATTAGTCATAAGGAACTCATATACTTATTGCAAAAATCTACAACTAATAAAAGACCAAGCATTACGCGCATGCTCCTAGGGGATAGATTGGTAGGGAAAGACCATCGCTCGTCCCCGACCGCCACTCATAAGGAAGACAATCAATAAATAAATCGTGCTCCAACTTCATCACAAAGCGGTTCACCATACGTGCATGCAACGGGAATCACAAACTTCAACACAAGTATTCCTTAAATTCATAATTACCCAACTAGCATGACTCTAATATCACCATCCTCATATCTCAAAACAATTATCCAGCATCAAATTGATCATAGCATCCAATTCACTTTCTATGACAGTTTTTATTATACCCAACTTGGATGCTCATCATTCTAGGACCAATTTTATAACCATAGAAAATACCATGTTGTTCTAAAAGACTCTCAAAATGATATAAGTGAAGCATGAGAGATCAACAATTTCTACAAAATTAAGCCACCTCCGTGCTCTAAAAGATATAAGTGAAGCACTAGAGCAAAAATTATTTAACTCAAAAGATATAAGTGAAGCACATAGAGTATTATAATAAATTCCAAAACATGTAGGTTTATCCCAAAAGGTGTGTACAGCAAGGATGATTGTGGTAATATAAAAAGCAAAGACTCATATCATACAAGACGCTCCAAGCAAAACACATATCATGTGGCGAATAAAAATATAGCTCCAAGTAAAGTTACCGATAGACGAAGACAAAAGAGGGGATGCCTTCCGGGGCATCCCCAAGCTTAGGCTCTTGGTCATACTTGAATATCTTGGGGTGCCATGGGCATCCCCAAGCTTAGGCTCTTGCCACTCCTTATTCCATAGTCCATCAAATCTTTACCCAAAACTTGAAAACTTCACAACACAAAACTCAACAGGAAATCTCATAAGCTCCGTTAGTGCAAGAAAGAAAAACCACCACTTAAGGTACTGTAATGAACTCATTATTTATTCATATTGGTGTTAAACCTACTGTATTCCAACTTCTCTATGGTTCATACCCCCCTATGCTAGCCATAGATGCATCAAAATAAACAAACAACACACGAAAAACAGAATCTGTCAAAAACAGAACAGTCTGTAGCAATATGTAACTTTCGAATACTTAAGGAACTCCAATAATCCTACAAAACTAGGACGTACTAGGCAATTTGCCTATTTATCTACAGCAAAAAGAATCAACGCAAAAGCACGTTTCTGTGATTTATTGATTTTTTCTGGTGCATGCAAAGTTTCTGTTTTTCAGCAGAATCAAATTAACTATCACCGTAAGTTATCCTATAGGTTCTACTTGGCACAAACACTAACTAAAACATAAAGACACATCTAACCAGAGACTAAATAAATTATTTATTACTAAACATAAGCAAAAATCAAGGAACAAAAATAAAATTGGGTTGCCTCCCAACAAGCGCTATCGTTTAAAGCCCCTAGCTAGGCATAACAGCGAGAATAGATCTAAGTGTTGCCATCTTTGGCATTCAATTCATAAGTGCCTCGCATGATAGATTCATAGGGTAATTTAATTTTATTTCTAGGAAAATGTTCCATGCCTTTCCTTCACGGAAATTGGAATCTAATATTTCCTTCCTTCATATCAATAATTGCACCAATCGTTCTCAGGAAAGGCCTACCAAGAATAATAGGACACAAAAGATTGCAATCAATATCAAGAACGATAAAATCTACGGGCACATAATTCCTATTTGCAAAAATAAGAACATCATTAATCCTTCCCATAGGTTTCTTAATGGTGGAATTAGCAAGGTGCAAGTTTAAAGAGCAATCATCAAATTCATGGAAACCTAGCACATCACATAAAGTTTTCGGAATCGTGGAAACACTAGCACCCAAATCACACAAAGCATAGCATTCATGATCTTTAATTTTAATTTTTATAGTAGGTTCCCACTCATCATAAAGTTTTGTAGGTATAGAAACTTCCAAATTAAGTTTTTCCTCATAAGATTGCATCAAGGCATCAACGATAAGTTTAGTAAAAGCTTTATTTTGGCTATAAGCATGAGGAGAATTCAACACGGATTGCAACAAGGAAATACAATCTATTAAAGAACAATTATCATAATTAAATTCCTTGAAATCCAAAGTGGTGGGTTCATTGCTATGTAAAGTTTTAATCTCTCCAATCCCACTTTTACCAATTTTAGCATTAAGATCAAAATACTCCAAATCATCGGAACACTTTTTAACTAAAGTTGATTCACTTCCAGTCCCATCATTATCAAGATTTATATTGCAAAACAAATATTTAATAGGGGACACATCAATAACGTTTAGATGTTCATCATTATTTTCATGAAAACTAGAAGAACACGCTCTAACAAAGCAATCTTTCTTAGCACGCAACCTAGTGGTCCTTTCTTTGCACTCATCAATGGAAATTATCATAGCTTTGAGAGACTCATTGATATCATGCTTAGGAGGAATAGATCTAAGTTTCAAAGAATCAACATCAGGAGAAAGTCTATCAACGTTCCTAGCCAATTCATCAACTTCAAGCAAAGCATTGAAATTCTTTTGAGAATTCATAAATTCTTTAACACTAATCTCAAAATCACAGGGAATCTTATTAAAATTTCCATAAGAGTTGTTGTATGAATTATCATAATTATTAGAGGAATTACTAGGGAACGACCTAGGATTGAAGTTTCCTCTATACGCGTTGTTACCAAAATTATTCCTACAAACAAAATTCACATCCATAGATTCATTATTATTCTCAATCAAAGTAGACAAAGGCATATCATTAGGATCAATAGTGGCACTCTTAGAAGCAAGCAATTTCATAAGTTCATCCATCTTTCCACTCAAAACATTAATTTCTTCTATAGCATGAGCTTTTTTACTAGTAGATCTTTCGGTGTGCCATTGAGAATAATTGACCATAATATTATCAAGGAGCTTTATAGCTTCTCCTAAAGTGATTTCCACAAAAGTGCCTCCCACGGCCAAATCTAAAAGATTTCTAGAAGCAAAATTCAATCCGACATAAAAGTTTTGTATGATCATCCACAAATTCAAACCATGAGTAGGGCAATTACGTATCATTAATTTCATTATCTCCCAAGATTGTGCAACATGCTCATGATCAAGTTGTTTAAAATTCATAATATCGTTTCTAAGAGAGATGATCTTAGCGGGAGGAAAATACTTAGAGATAAAAGCATATTTGCACTTATTCCATGAATCAATACTATTTTTAGGAAAAGACGAAAACCAAGTTTTAGCACTATCTCTAAGTGAAAACAGAAATAACTTCAATTTAACAATATCATTATCCGTATATTTCTTCTTTTGCATATCACACAAATCAAAAAATAAATTTAGATGAGTAGCGGCATCTTCACTAGGAAGGCCGGAGAATTGATCTTTCATAACAAGATTCAATAAAGCAGCATTGATTTCACAAGTTTCAACATCATTAAGAGGAGCAATCGGAGTGCTAAGGAAATCATTATTATTGGTATTGGAAAAGTCACACAATTTAGTATTATCTTGCGCCATCGTGACAAGCAATCCAACACACAAGCACACAAAAATCAAGCAAGAGAGAGAGGAGAACGGGAAAGAGAGGGCAAATAAAACAGCAAGGGTGAAGTGGGAGAGAGGAAAATGAGAGGCAAATGGCAAATTATGTAATGCAAGGGATATGAGTTTGTGATGGGTACTTGGTATGTCTTGACTTGAGCAAAGACCTCCCGGCAACGGCGCCAGAAATCCTTCTTGCTACCTCTTGAGCATGCGTTGGTTTTTCCCTTGAAAAGGAAAGGGTGATGCAGCAAAGTAGCATAAGTATTTCCCTCAGTTTTGAGAACCAAGGTATCAATCCAGTAGGAGGATCCTCACAAGTCCCAGGTGCCTAGACAAACAAACAAGAACCTCGCAACCAACACGATAAAGGGGTTGTCAATCCCTTCACGGAAACTTGCGAAAGTGAGATCTGATAGAGATAATATGATAAGATAAATATTTTTGGTATTTTTATGATATAGATTGGAAAGTAAAAGATGCAAATAAAAGTAGATGGAAAACTTATATGGTAAAAGATAGACCCGGGGGCCATAGGTTTCACTAGTGGCTTCTCTCAAGATAGCATAAGTATTACGGTGGGTGAACAAATTACTGTCGAGCAACTGATAGAAAAGTGCATAGTTATGATAACATCTAGGCATGATCATGTATATAGGCATCACGTCCATAACAAGTAGACCGACTCCTGCCTGCATCTACTACTATTACTCCACACATCGACCGACTCCTGCCTGCATCTAGAGTATTAAGTTCATAAGAATAAATGCATTAAGCAAGATGACATGATGTAGAGGGGTAAATTCATACAATATGATATAAACCCTATCTTTTTAGCCTCAATGGCAACAATACAATGCGTGCCTTGCTGCCCCTGCTGTCACTGGGAAAGGACACTGCAAGATTGAACCCAAAGCTAAGCACTTATCCCATTGCAAGAAAGATCAATCTAATAGGCCAAACCAAACTGATAATTCGAAGAGACTTGCAAAGATAACCAATCATACATAAAAGAATTCAGAGGAGATTCAAATATTTCTCATAGATAAACTTGATCATAAACCCACAATTCATCGGATCTCGACAAACACACCGCAAAAAGAGTTACATCAAATAGATCTCCAAGAAGAGGAAGGAGAACTTTGTATTGAGAATCAAACAGAGAGAAGAATCCATGTAGCTAATAACTATGGACCCAAAGGTCTGTGGTAAACTACTCACAACTCATCGGAGAGGCCCTCCATGGTCGATTCCCCCTCTGGCGGAGCGCCGGTGAAGGCTCCAAGATGGGATCTCGCGGATACAGAAGGTTGCGGAGGTGGAATTAGGTTTTCGTGGTGCTCCTGGATGGTTTCGGGGTATGTAGACATATATAGGAGGAAGAAGTAGGTCGGTGGACGCTCGAGGGGCCCACGAGGCAGGGGACGCACCCGCCCTTACTAGGCGCGACGGGCCACCCTCGCGACCGCCTTGCTTGTTGTGTAACATCCACCCTAAGTCCCCTGGTTTGCATTTGTTCCAAAAAGATCGCTCCTGAAAGTTTCATCGCATTTGGACTCCATTTGATATTCCTTTTCTGTGAAACACTGAAATAGGAAAAAAAAACAGCAATACGGGTTGGGCCTCCGGTTAGTATGTTAGTCCCAAAAATGATATAAAAGTGTAAAGTAAAGCCCATAAACATCCAAAACAGGTAATATAATAGCATGGAACAATCAAAAGATATAGATACGTTGGAGACGTATCAAGGGGCGCCCCAGGGGGTAGGGCGCGCCCCTGACCCTTGTGGCCACTCCGTAAGGCGGTTGGTGCTCTTCTTTCACCGCAAGAAAGATAATATCCGGATAGAAATCATGTTAAAACTTCAGCCCAATCGGAGTTACTGATCTCCGGGAATTTAAGAAATGGTGAAAGGCCAGAATCAGAGAGCGCAGAAATAGAAGGAAACAGAGAGAGATCCAATCTCGGAGGGGCTCTTGCCCCTCCTCCATCATGGAGGCTATGGACCAGAGAAGAAACCCTCCTCCCATCTAGGGGGAAGGTCAAGGAAGATGAAGAAGGAGGGGGGCTCTCTCCCCCTCTCTCCCGGTGGCGCCGGAACACCGCCCGGGCCATCACCGTGACGATGATCTACACCAACAACTTCGCCGTTGTCATCACCAACTCTCTCCCCCTCTATGCAGCGGTGTAACACCTCTTCTCCCACTGTAATCTCTACTTGAACATGGTGCTCAATGCTATATATTATTTCACAATGATGTATGGCTATCCTATGATGTTTGAGTAGATCCGTTTTGTCCTATGGGTTCATTGATGATCGTGATTGGTTTGAGTTGCATGTTTTATTATTGGTGTTGTCCTATGGTGCTCTCCGTGTCGCGCAAGCGTGAGGGGTCCCCGTTGTAGGGTTTGCAATATGTTCATGATTTTTTTATGGTGGGTGGTGTGAGTGACAGAAGCACAGACCCAAGTAAGTAGGTTGTTTGTGTATGGGAATAAAGAGGACTTGATACTTTAATGCTATGGTTGGTTTTTACCTTAATGATCTTTAGTAGTTGCGAATGCTTGCTAGAGTTCAAATCATAAGTGCATATGATCCAAGAAGATAAAGTATGTGAGCTTATGCCTCTCCCTCATATAAAATTGCAATAGTGATTACCGGTCTAGTTATCAATTGCCTCGGGACAAATAACTTTCTTGTAACAGAAAGCTCTCTACTAAAACTAACTTAGTTGTTTCTTTATCTAAACAGCCCCTACTTTTTATTTACGTGCTCTTTATTATCTTGCAAACCTATCCTATCGCACCTACAAAGTACTTCTAGTTTCATACTTGTTCTTGGTAAAGCGAACATTTAGTACGCGTAGAGTTGTATTGGTGGTCGATAGAACTTGAAGGGAAGAGAAATCCTACCTTTAGCTCCTCGTTGGGTTCGACACTCTTATTTATCGAGAAAGGCTATAACTGATCCCCTATAGTTGTGCGTTATCACCGCCCAATTGGAATTTACCCTTTGAAATTACGTGTGATGATATTGATTATGTTGTTGGTGATGTTCTAGGACAAAGAGTTGATAAGAAATTGAATGTTCTTCATTATGCTATTAAAACTCTAGACAGTGCCCAGAGAAATTATGCTACTACTAAAAAGGAATTTTTAGAAGTTGTTTTTGCTTGTGATAAGTTCATATCTTATATTGTTGATTCCAAAGTAATTGTTCACACTGATTATGCTGCTATTAAATATCTTATGGAAAAGAAAGATGCTAAACCTAGACTTATTAGATGGGTTCTCTTGCTACAAGTATTTGATTTGCATATTATTGATAAAAGGGGAGCTGAGAACCCCGTTGCAGACAACTTGCTTAGGTTAGAAAATTTTGTTGATGGCCCACTGCCTATTGATGATATCTTTCCTGATGAGCAATTAGCTATCATAAATGCTTCTCGTAATACTCCATTGTCACGCCCAAGATGCGACCCTATCCTAAAGGAAATCGAAGGTCCCACCAAGGATAGAAGCGCATCTTGAAGACGCTTTTGCTAGGTGGATATCATTACATCAACATTACATAATAGTGGGGATACATCCGATACATACAATGTCACATGAATACAACAATACAACATACAAGAATAACATCCGACTACGGATGAAACATAAACAGAAACTCAAACAATATCCACCCTGCTAGCCCAGGCTGCTGACCTGGAACCTATCCCCTGATCGAAGAAGAAGCAGAAGAAGAACTCAATGCAAGCAAGCATCGCTCTCACATCAAGATCATCGCACAACCTGTACTTGCAACTGTTGTTGTAGTAATCTGTGAGCCACGAGGACTCAGCAATCCCATTACCATGGGTATCAAGACTAGCAAAGCTTAATAGGAAAGGAAGGGGTAAAGTGGTGAGGCTGCAGCAGCGGCTAAGCATATATGGTGGCTAACATACGCAAATAAGAGCGAGAAGAGAGCAAAAAGAACGGTCGTCAACTAGTAATGATCAAGAAGTGATCATGAACTCCTACTTACGTCAAACATAACCCAGAAACTGTGTTCACTTCCCGGACTCCGCCGAGAAGAGACCATCACGGCTGCACACACGGTTGATGCGTTTTAATTCAGATCTGGTGTCAAGTTATCTACAACCGTACATTAACAAATTCCCATCTGCCTACAACCGCAGGCACGGCTTTCGAAAGATTATACCCTGTAAGGGTGTCCCAACTTAGCCCATCACAAGCTCTCACGGTCAATGAAGGAATAGACCTCCACCCGAGACATTCCGATCAGACTCGGTATCCCGGTACAACAAGACATTTCGACAGGGTAAAACTAAACCAGAAACACCGCCCGAATGTGCCGATAAATCCCGATAGGAGCTGCACATATCTCTTTCTCAGGGCACACTCAGATGAGCCAGACGTCGGGTAAGCCAGCCCAGAGTTGCCCCTAGTAGCCTCGGACATCGCTCAGTTGGACCAACACTTAGAGAAGCACTGGCCCGAGGGGGTTAAAATAAGATGACCCTTGAGCCGGCCGACTCAAGGGAAAGAAAAAGGCTAGGTGGCAAATGGTAAAACCAATGTTGGGCATTGCTGGAAAAGCTTTACTTAAGGCGAGCTGTCTAGGGGTTCCCATTATAGCCCAACCGCGTGAGGAACGCAAAAATCCGGGAACATAACACCGATATGACGGAAACTAGGGCGGCAAGAGTGGAACAAAACACCAGGCATAAGGCCGAGCCTTCCACCCTTTACCAAATATATATATGCATTAATAATATAAGAGATATTGTGATATCCCGACCAAAATCCTGTCCACCATGGAGCAATCTTCAACTTCACTTGCAACTAACAACGCTATAAGAGGGGCTGAGCGAAGCGGTAACATAGCCAAGCAACGGTTTGCATAGGAAGGGTGTCAAAGGTTAGAGGTTCATGGCAACATGGGATGGCTCGACAAACAGATGATAGGCAGCGCAGCAAAGCGATAGAACGAAGCAACTAGCATAGCAATGATAGTAGTGAGATCCAGGGTAGCGGTCATCTTGCCTGAAATCCTGCTAGGAAGAAGAACGATTCCATGAAGTAGACGAAAGGGAGTAGTCGAACGAATCCTCACAATCGCAACATTACCGGAACTAAGAAGCATCACCGAAAAGAAACAAACAACATGGTAAATGCACAAGCATAAACATGGCATGATGCACAATCAGGTATGATGCATGTCCGGTTAATGAGGCATGGCAAAATGCACAAACAATCCTACAAATTAAGTGGAGCTCATTATGCAACTTCGTTGCATATTGACGAAACACCACATTCAAGTATTTAGTTTGATCTCGGTTATGTACCTAACAATATTAAATGTTGTTAAACATGGCAAGAGGTGAGGCATAATAGAACTACCTATCTAAGCAAGTTTAAATGAGGCCGAAACCACAAAACAACAATTCCGGAAAATCCCCGTATGCAAATTATGGATTTGGTACTGTTCTTCCCTAAACATAACTTTAGAGTTGTTAACCAGTAAAAAAAAGTGGACCATGTTAATCTAGGCATTTTTTCACCCCATTTACATATAAAGTTTATTTAAAATGGAGCTACAGTAATTTAGTTATGAATTAAATCATTTTAACATGGTATATTAGCAAAATAAACACAAACAGCATGTTAAACATTTTAAACATGGATGAAAGTGACATATTATTAATCTACACAATTTTCTGAGCATTTTACATATATAAAACATTTTAAGATGATGCACGGTTCATGAGTTATTATATGCATGAAGTTTAGGGACTAATCTGCAAATCTGGCAATCTCTGGATTATAGACAAAATCACAGGGCACAAAAAAACATAGCCGTGCTAAAACCGACTAGCCCAACAAGCACAGGCGAGGGCTGGGCGCTGCTCACCATGGACCATGGCCCAGTCGGATGGAGAGAGGCTGGCTGGGCCTGCGCGCTGCGGACGGGGCCGCGGCCCACGTGGTGGATGCGGGCCACGGGGGCCCATGGATGGGCGCGACGCTGGAGGAACCGTCCTCCTTCATGCTCCTCACGGCAGGAGCCCTGGCGGCAGCGCCGTCGGCAGAGGAGGCCGGCGAAGACCGAGGTGAGGCGACAAGGGGCCCAGCCGGATCGAGGTGGATCCAGTGAGGCCGGACCCATTTCCGGCGACGACGAGGTCAGCCGGCGACGAGCAGATCTCCAAGGGCGGCGTCGTCTAACGTGGTTCTCTGGCGGCGCGGGGTTCGGCAACGACGGGCAATAGCATGCTGCGGTGCTGCTCCGGCGAGCGGTGGACGAAGCTCGAAGGCGGCTTGGTCGGTGAGGCGCGGCGTCGGGTCGGCAGCGCAGAGGACGGCGGCGCTCCCCCGGTCCCAAACTGGATCGAGCGGGAGGCTTCGGGCGGCTCGAGCGCCCTGCGGCTGCGGGATCCGGGCCTGGCGCGGCCCGGCGCGGGCTCCAGATGGGCTGAGCGGACCTACGGCGGATGGGGGCGCTGGAGGGAGGCGCAGGGGACGCGTGGCGCCTTCCGGTTGGGCGAGGGAGGCTGCACAAAGGCGGCTAGCCAATGGGGCGCTGCCAAGTGGCAAGGTGGAGGTGGAGGGCGCCGAAAAAACGAGGAGGTGGATGGATCTGGCTGGTGGCGCGGTTTTCGTGGGGGATGCGGTGGGACAGAGGTAGGGGAAGGCTAGGGGGTAGGTTAGCCCGAAAATGGACGTGGGGGTGTCCATTTATAGGTAGGAGGGGCTAGGTTAGGGGAAACTGGGGGCTTTCGGAGCCCTCCGATCGTAATCCGACGGATCTGATCGCGAGGGGGGGTTGGCAGGCCTAGGTGGGCTGTGAAGAGAGGTTGGGCTGAGTGGAGAGAAGAGAGAGAGAGGCCCAGCGACAGGTTTCGAAGACCGAAACATCCGACGAAGGTACCGGCAACGGTACCGCTATATTTAACGGTTGGGCTATCAAACGGACTCCGAATGCGACGAAACTTGGCAGGGGCCTGTCTACACTATAATAAGACCGCACGACAAGTTGCAACCCATTCCAAGAACATTTTTATGCCACTTATAAAATAATATTACGGAGGTGCGGCGGGCGCGTGCGAGTGTGGTCGGGCTCAGAACGGACAACGGAGAGAACCGGCGGAACCCGAACGGATGCAAGTTTTATGAAAACGATGCCGATGCAATGCGCATGATGCCATGAGACGAGATGCATAACAAGAACAAAATGCAAAACAACAGACAAAAACCCAACCACGGAGGAAATAACATATAGCATCTTCGGAAAAGGCAAGAGTCGGAGTTACGAATATGGAAAGTTGTGTCCGGGGCGTTACAACACTCCACCACTACGAGAGGATCTCGTCCCGAGATCTAGGATGGCACCGGAGGGAAAAGGAAGAGGAAGATAAGAGGTAAACTAAGTTGCTTCTTTGACAAACGAGTGAAACCAGGAACCTTGAGAGGTTGAGCAATTTAAAAGAAAGAGTACAACAGCGATGAACGAGATTGCAAAAAATCCGTTAGAAAAGAGGAACAAGGAACATTACGAGAACTTGAAGGTTGCAAAGTCATGAATCAAGAGTTTAATGGACAAGAAGGAATTGAAACCACTCTGGTTGAAACGAGATAAGAATGAATAGTAATGATATAATTTGGACAGCACTCCGACTGTAAATGGAAGGAATTGAACATGAACTTGACAAGATGAGAGGATACTTGATGAAATCAACAACACACTGCCTCCAGAACTATTGAAGGAATGACACAAGGGGTAAGAAGGATATCAGACAGCACTCCGATTGAAATGATAGGCAAAACTTGGTAAGATGAAAGAACTTGAATGAGACTACAACACTCCGGTTAAATGGATCAGCCCGAAAATGACATGATCTTGACAAAACGAGATGATGGTTGAAGAGAGCAACATCACAATGCCTTCGGGACGAAATAATAGAAGTTAGATTGTTGGGATAACAGAATGGAGAAGGAAAATGCCAACTTTTGCCACAAATGAGCTTGGAAAGCACCCTTCCAAGAAGGTTATAACGGAGTTATTGGAAAACCAACAACGAAAAGAATAAGCTTGTAGTGGGCTTATGGAAAACATCTCAAAATTATGAGGTGACAACCGGCCACTGACGAAAACAATTGATTGCTTGAGATCACCGAAGAGATGAAAAACCTCTTTCACCGAGAAGGATATGGAGAAATCTTGGATCATTAATAAGCACCACAAATAGCAACATTCCTTAGGGAAGGCTTTAGGTGAAATCTATACCCAATATAACTCCAACAAAAGATTAATGGATCTAAAATACCTCATTCTTGACAACATGTGAATCATGAAACATGAAGGAAATTGTCAAGAGTGATATAACACCACCACAAAAGATAAGGTAGAAAGAATAGCACTTCAGAATGCAAGATGAAGAATGCTTGAACGCCTCAAAATAAAACATGTGTTGAGCACCATGTTTATTTTTTTGAGTGTAGCTTGGCGGGTCATAACTTCGAGAGAAAATCTTGAAGAACAATTGAAGAATGAAAGGAATCCTTGATGAACCACCATGTAGAGCCTCCATGAAGAACTCCAGTAATAAAAGGATGATAGAAAGAAAGAGAAGTTGAAAACACAAGGTGATGCCTTGCGATGATTTAGATGGAGCTTTGCGATGATATAACCGAGAGAACTTGGAACTCCGGAAATAAAAGAATTGAATCACCTCGAGGAAATAAGAATAAGATTTATTGTATGCTTATCCTTCATCAAATTAAATTGATGACAAGCAATGGATTTGGCATACTACTTATTCTCGTAGAAAGGATTAAGAGAGATATAGAGCAAACTTGAGAAGGTCTTGATGGAACCACCGGTGGGATTGAAACAACGAAAGAATGGATGAATTTATATGAAGGAAGAGAAATCTTGAAGGAACCACCGTAAGAATTGAAAATGAAAGATGTAAAGGGGTGAATCACCGGTAAGAATTAGAGAACGAATGAAGATACTTGAGGGAATTTAGATACATGAGAACGCAGAGATCATGAAATGATTAGAGGGTATTTGAACGATGCCCCGGTAAGATTTGGAGAACGAGAGCTGAAAGCTTGAATGAATAATTCTGAGATGATGGGCTACGGAGAATCAATCTGAAAAGACTCTTGAATTGCTCCGGATGGGTGAAAAGAATTTAAGAGAGCTATGAATCTTGAAGAGAATGGAGCAAGATTTAAGAGAAATCCTTCTTCGGTCTTCAAAAGTTGAGAAAGATGATGAGAACCACCATGAATTGTTGAGATACTCCGGAATGAAAATTGGAAAGGTTGAACCAACGATGAAAAAAATTCAAAGCGATCTTGGAGAAGGCATGTGACTGATGGAATCCATTCTTACGTCACACTTAAAAAGGAATTTGAGAATAACTCCGGGAGAATTAGAAGAGTCAGGTAAGATCGTGGGAAAAGACCTATGGGTTAGGGCCCACTCAAAAGAAAACACCATTGGAAATGATTTTAAAGAGATATTGCACCGGTTGAATTAAATGGCTTGAATGAGATAACAATCTCCAAATAGCTTGAACGGATTAAGAATGGAAACACAAATCTTCTGAGATATCTTGAGCACTCCGGATAAGAATAGAGAGAGGTGAACAATTAAGAGGTGCACCGACATGGGATAGCATTTGACACGAGGAAAAGAATATGATCGACACTGAAAGCTTGACATGGATCCACCGGAGAAGAGAAAAAAAAACGAAGGACGATGAATTTGAAGCTCGTGAGCATCTTCATGAGGGATCACCGGATCAGAACATTGATTGAAAAGAGTGAAGTGACTTCACATGAATAAATGGATACTTGATTAAAATATATGAGTCCTTGAAGAAAAAGGTGGGAGGGCGGGAAAACAAAGGCAACTTGGGATGAACGAAACAAACACCGTTGAGAAAACTTAGAATTGATCTTGCGGATGGGGAGAATGATGGGATCATCTCGAAGAGAAGCGCACCGGTTGGAAAAGAATTGACATGACAATCTCGATAAACAAGAAGGATTAGCACTCTCATAGAAATATGAGAACACCGCTTAGGAAAGGTATGGAATCAACACTTGACATTGAAGCAACTCAAATACCACAACTCAAAACAAAACAAAGGATTGGCTTGCAGAATAAGCCGGAACAAACATATGATAGAGATTTCGTCCGAAGTTTTAGTGGTGGGGCCCACACGGGCTCGAGTGTACAGCACCATCATGTACAAGGCAGTGCACATGACATATGAAGTGTCCCCGAACCAGCATAGCCAAGGGTTCTTTAAGACACAACGAGACCACTGTAAAAACGACCGTGGAAAGGCGGACCACTAGACGTCAAACCCCAATCTCATATCATGCATCTGTCGAAAAGATATTCTAGGAGCTACTTGAATTCCCACCTATAAAACTCCCGAAACTTTCTGGTTATGCAATCTGGTGTTGGGGATACAGGGGAAGCAATATATCTCACCCAAACTAACAATACCTACATCCAAGTTGTATCCATCCGTCAACACATAACCAAGAAACCTTCGGAAATCGTGTACCTCAACCTTCGAAAAGCATCCGTTGTACAAGTTATGGCAATACTCCCGAGCTCGCCCCAGTACTGGGTTATCGGGGTTATCTCACCAACAACTGCATAAAAGAGATTTTCGATGTCGGCAAATCTCAGGTATTCCAGAACTGCAACGATAAAATTGTGACGACAACACCTCGGAGCTCAACTCCCCGGGTCAAAGCCACATAAATAGACAGGAGGCACCAAGAACAATGTTCTCGTCACAAAACCATCGAAACGATTCCAAGATACCCGCGTGATCCTAAAAAAATTTTTAGTGAAATTTGAGGAGAGGAAAGACAAAACATCTACGTCAGGAGACCTCACCAGAGCGACAAAGGGGCTGAGGAGTAAAAAGAATCCTACTCTCCGATATATATAATCCTAAGACTCAAAATAGTTTTCTTCTAGACTCAACAACGGCCAACAATCAAGGGGGCTCCTATGGTCGGTCGAGGCTCTGATACCAACTTGTCACGCCCAAGATGCGACCCTATACTAAAGGAACTCGAAGGTCCCACCAAGGATAGAAGCGCATCTTGAAGACGCTTTTGCAAGGTGGATATCATTACATCAATATTACATAATAGTGGGGATACATCCGATACATACAATGTCACATGAATACAACAATACAACATACAAGAATAACATCCGACTACGGATGAATCATAAACAGAAACTCAAACAATATCCACCCTGCTAGCCCAGGCTGCCGACCTGGAACCTGTCCCCTGATCGAAGAAGAAGCAGAAGAAGAACTCAATGCAAGCAAGCATCGCTCTCACGTCAAGATCATCGCACAACCTGTACCTGCAACTGTTGTTGTAGTAATCTGTGAGCCACGAGGACTCAGCAATCCCATTACCATGGGTATCAAGACTAGCAAAGCTTAATAGGAAAGGAAGGGGTAAAGTGGTGAGGCTGCAGCAGCGACTAAGCATATATGGTGGCTAACATACGCAAATAAGAGCGAGAAGAGAGCAAAAGGAACGGTCGTCAACTAGTAATGATCAAGAAGTGATCCTGAACTCCTACTTACGTCAAACATAACCCAGAAACCGTGTTCACTTCCCGGACTCTGCCGAGAAGAGACCATCACGGCTACACACACGGTTGATGCGTTTTAATTCAGATCTGGTGTCAAGTTGTCTACAACCGGACATTAACAAATTCCCATCTGCCTATAACCACAGGCACGACTTTCGAAATATTATACCCTGCAGGGGTGTCCCAACTTAGCCCATCACAAGCTCTCACGGTCAACGAAGGAATAGACCTCCACCCGAGACATTCCGATCAGACTCGGTATCCCGGTACAACAAGACATTTCGACAGGGTAAAACTAAACCAGAAACATCGCCCAAATGTGCCGACAAATCCTGATAGGAGCTGCACATATCTCTTTCTCAGGGCACACTCAGATGAGCCAGACATCGGGTAAGCCAGCCCAGAGTTGCCCCTGGTAGCCTCGGACATCGCTCAGTTGGACCAACACTTAGAGAAGCACTGGCCCGAGGGGGTTAAAATCAGATGACCCTTGAGTCGGCCGACTCAAGGGAAAGAAAAAGGCTAGGTGGCAAATGGTAAAACCAATGTTGGGCATTGCTGGAAAAGCTTTACTTAAGGCGAACTATCAAGAGGTTCCCATTATAGCCCAACCGCGTGAGGAACGCAAAAATCCGGGAACATAACACCAATATGACGGAAACTAGGGTGGCAAGAGTGGAACAAAACACCAGGAATAAGGCCGAGCGTTCCACCCTTTACCAAATATATAGATGCATTAATAATATAAGAGATATTGTGATATCCCGACCAAAATCCTGTCCACCATGGAGCAATCTTCAACTTCACCTGCAACTAACAACGCTATAAGAGGGGCTGAGCGAAGCGGTAACATAGCCAAGCAACGGTTTGCATAGGAATGGTGTCAAAGGTTAGAGGTTCATGGCAACATGGGATGGCTCGACAAACAGATGATAGGCAGCGCAGCAAAGCGATAGAACGAAGCAACTAGCATAGCAATGATAGTAGTGAGATCCAGGGTAGCGTTCATCTTGCCTGAAATCCCGCTAGGAAGAAGAACGATTCCATGAAGTAGACGAACGGGAGTAGTCGAACGAATCCTCACAATCGCAACATTACCGGAACTAAGAAGCATCACCGGAAAGAAACAAACAACATGGTAAATGCACAAGCATAAACATGGCATGATGCACAATCAGGTATGATGCATGTCCGGTTAATGAGGCATGGCAAAGTGCACAAACAATCCTACAAATTAAGTGGAGCTCACTATGCAACTTCGTTGCATATTGACGAAACACCACATTCAAGTATTTAGTTTGATCTCGGTTATGTACCCAACAATATTAAATGTTGTTAAACATGGCAAGAGGTGAGGCATAATAAAACTACCTATCTAAGCAAGTTTAAATGAGGCCGAAACCACAAAACAACAATTCCGGAAAATCCCCATATGCAAATTATGGATTTGGTACTGTTCTGCCCTAAAAACAATTTTAGAGTTGTTAACCAGTAAAACAAAGTGGACCATGTTAATCTAGGCATTTTTTCACCCCATTTACATATAAAGTTTATTTAAAATGGAGCTACGGTTATTTAGTTATGAATTAAATCATTTTAACATGGCATATTAGCAAAATAAACACAAACAGCATGTTAAACATTTTAAACATGAATGAAAGTGACATATTATTAATCTACACAATTTTCTGAGCATTTTACATATATAAAACATTTTAAGATGATGCACGGTTCATGAGTTATTATATGCATGAAGTTTAGGGACTAATCTGCAAATCTGGCAATCTCTGGATTATGGACAAAATCACAGGGCACAAAAAACATAGCCGGGCTGAAACCGACTAGCCCAACAAGCACAGGTGAGGGCTGGGCGCTGCTCACCATGGACCATGGCCCAGTCGGATGGAGAGAGGCTGGCTGGGCCTGCGCGCTGCGGACGGGGCCGCGGCCCACGTGGTGGATGCGGGCCACGGGGGCCCATGGATGGGCGCGACGCTGGAGGAACCGTCCTCCTTCGTGCTCCTCACGGCAGGAGCCCTGGCGGTGGCGCCGTCGGCAGAGGAAGCCGGCGAAGACCGAGGCGAGGCGACAAGGGGCCCAGCCGGATCGAGGCGGATCCGGTGAGGCCGGACCCATTTCCGGCGACGACGAGGTCAGCCGGCGACGAGCAGATCTCCAAGGGCGGCGGCGTCCGACGTGGTTCTCTGGCGGCGCGGGGTTCGGCAACGACGGGAGACAGCACGCTGCGGTGCTGCTCCGGCGAGCGGTGGCCGAAGCTCGAAGGCGGCGGGGTCGGTGAGGCGCGGCGTCGGGTCGGCAGCGCAGAGGACGGCGGCGCTCCCCCGATCCCAAACTGGATCGAGTGGGAGGCTTCGGGCGGCTCGAGCGCCCTGCGGCTGCGGGATCCGGGCCTGGCGCGGCCCGGCGCGGGCTCCAGATGGGCTGAGCGGACCTACGGCGGATGGGGGCGCTGGAGGGAGGCGCAGGGGACGCGTGGCGCCTTCCGGTTGGGCGAGGGAGGATGCGCAAAGACGGCTGGCCAATGGGGCGCTGCCAAGTGGCAAGGTGGAGGTGGAGGGCGCCGAAAAAACGAGGAGGTGGATGGATCTGGCTGGTGGCGCGGTTTTCGAGGGGGATGCGGCGGGACAGAGGTAGGGGAAGGCTAGGGGGGTAGGTTAGCCCGAAAATGGACGTGGGGGTGTCCATTTATAGGTAGGAGGGGCTAGGTTAGGGGAAACTGGGGGCTTTCGGAGCCCTCCGATCGTAATCCGACGGATCTGATCGCGAGGGGGGGTTGGCAGGCCTAGGTGGGCTGTGAAGAGAGGTTGGGCTGAGTGGAGAGAAGAGAGAGAGAGGCCCAGCGATAGGTTTCGAAGACCGAAACATCCGACGAAGGTACCGGCAACGGTACCGCTATATTTAACGGTTGGGCTATCAAACGGACTCCGAATGCGATGAAACTTGGCAGGCGGCCTGTCTACACTATAATAAGACCGCACGACAAGTTGCAACCCATTCCGAGAACATTTTTATGCCACTTATAAAATAATATTACGGAGGTGCGGCGGGCGCGTGCGAGTGTGGTCGGGCTCAGAACGGATAACAGAGAGAACCGGCGGAACCCGAACGGATGCAAGTTTTATGAAAACGATGCCGATGCAATGCGCATGATGCCATGAGACGAGATGCATAACAAGAACAAAATGCAAAACAACAGACAAAAACCCAACCACGGAGGAAATAACATATAGCATCTCCGGAAAAGGCAAGAGTCGGAGTTACGAATATGGAAAGTTGTGTCCGGGGCGTTACATCCATGGTATGCTGATTATGCTAATTACATTGTTGCTAAATTTATACCATCTAGTTTCACATACCAGCAAAATAAAAAGGTTTTCTATGATTTAAGACATTACTTTTGGGATGACCCACACCTTTATAAAGCAGTAGATGGTGTTATTAGACATTGTGTACCTGAGCATGAACAGGAACAGATCCTACGCAAGTGTGCTACTTCTTGAGCTTGCGTTGGTTTTCCCTTGAAGAGGAAATGGTGATACAGTAAAGTAGAGTAAGTATTTCCCTCAGTTTAAGAACCAAGGTATCAATCCAGTAGGAGAAAACACACAAGTCACCAAATACCTGCACAAACAATCAAACAAACTTGCACCCAACGCGATAAAGGGGTTGTCAATCCCTTCATGGTTACTTGCAAAAGTGAGATCTAATAGAGATAGATAAATGGTAAAGTACATATTTTTGGTTTATATATAGGAAAGTAAAAGATTGCAAAATAGTAGATCGGAAACTAATATGATGGAAAAGAGACTTAATAAGATGGAAAAGAGAGCTGGGGGCCATAGGTTTCACTAGTGGCTTCTCTCAAGATAGCAAATAATACGGTGGGTGAACAAATTACTCCCGAGCAATTGGTAGAAGAGCGCATAATTATGACGATATCGAAGGCAATGATCATGAACATAGGCATCACGTCCATGTCAAGTAGACCAAAACGATTCTGCATCTACTAATATTACTCCACACATCGACCGCTATTCAGCATGCATCTAGAGTATTAAGTTATAAAGAACGAAGTAACGCATTAAGTAAGATGACATGATGTAGAGGAATTAACTCAAGCAATATGATGAAAACCCCATCTTTTTATCCTCGATGGCAACAATACAATACGTGCCTTGCTGCCCCTACTGTCACTGGGAAAGGACACCGCAAGATTGAACCCGAAGCTAAGCACTTCTCCCATTGCAAGAAAAACCAATCTAGTAGGCCAAACTAAACCGATAATTCAAAGAGACTTGCAAAGATATCAAACCATGCATATAAGAATTCAGAGAAGATTCAAATAATATTCATAGATAATCAAATCATAAATCCACAATTCATCGGATCTCGGCAAACACACCGCAAAAAAGTAATACATCGAATAGATCTCCAAGAACATCGAGGAGAACATGGTATTGAAAATCAAAGAGAGAGAAGAAGCCATCTAGCTACTAGCTATGGACCCGTAGGTCTGTGGTAAACCACTCATGCTTCATCGGAAGGGCAACGGTGTTGATGTAGAAGCCCTTCGTGATAAATCTCTCTCTGGCAAGATGCTGGAAAAGGCCCCTAGATGGGATCTCATGGGTACATAAGGTTGTGGCGGTGGAAAAGTGTTTTCATGGCTCCCCCTGATGGTTTTGGGGTATAAGAGTATATATGGGCGAAAGAATTAGGTGAGGAGACCCAGGAGGGGCCCGTAAGGCAGGGTGGCGCACCCTACCCCCTGGGCGTGCCCTCCACCCTTGTGGCCGCCTCGTGACTCCTCCGACTTCATCTCAAAGTCTCCTGGTTTGCTTCTGGTCCAAGGAAAATCATTGCGAAAGTTGTATTTCGTTTGGACTCTGTTTGGTATTCCTTCTCTGCGAAACTCTAAAACAGGCAAAAAACAGAAACTGGCACTGGGCTCTAGGTTAATAGGTTAGTCCCAAAAATAATATAAAATATCATATTAATGCATATAAAACATCCAGAACAGATAATATAATAGTATGGAACAATCGAAAATTATAGATACGTTGGAGACGTATCAAGAATCCCCAAGCTTAATTCCTACTCGTCCTCGAGTAGGTAAAGGATAAAAATAGATTTTCTTTATGTGGAATGCTACCTAACATATTTATCAATGTAATCTTCTTTATTGTGCATGAATGTTTGGATCCGTAAGATTCAAAACAAAAGTTTAATATTGACATAAAAAGAATAATACTTCAAGCATACTAATAAAGCAATCGTGTCTTCTCAAAATAACATGACCAAAGAAAGCTATTCCTACAAAATCATATAGTCTGGGTATGCTCTATCTTCATCACACCAAATATTTAAATCATGCACAACCCTGATGACAAGCCAAGCAATTGTTTCATACTTGTGATGTTCTCAAACTTTTTCAACTTTCACGCAATACATGAGTGTGAGCCATGGACATAGCACTATGGTGGAAGAGAATATGGTGGTTGTGGAGAAGACAAAAGAGGAAGATAGTCTCACATCAACTAGGCGTATCAACGGGCTATGGAGATTCCCATCAATAGATATCAATGTGAGTGAGTAGGGATTGTCATGCAACAGATGCACTAGAGCTATAAGTGTATGAAATCTCAAAAATAAACAAGTGGGTGTGCATCCAACTTGCTTGCTCATGAAGACTAGGGAAATTTGAGGAAGACCATCACTGGAATATACAAGCCAAGTTCTATAATGAAAATTCCCACTAGTATATGAAAGTGATATCATAGGAGACTCTCTATCATGAAGATCATGGTGCTACTTTGAAGCACAAGTGTGGTAAAAGGATAGTAGTATTGCCCCTTCTCTCTTTTTCTCTCATTTTTTTGTTTGGGCCTTTCCCCTTTTTTTATTTGGCCTCTTTTTTTCGTCCTGAGTCTCATCCTGACTTGTGGGAGAATCATATCCTCCATCATCCTTTCCTCACATAGGACAATGCTCTAATAATGAAGATCATCACACTTTTATTTACTTACAACTCAAGAATTTCAACTCGATACTTAGAACAAAAATATGACTCTATGTGAATGCCTCCGGCGGTGTACCGGGATGTGCAATGAATCAAGAGTGACATGTATGAAAGAATTATGAACGGTGGCTTTGCCACAAATACGATGTCAACTACATGATCATGCAAAGCAATATGACAATGATGAAGCGTGTCATAATAAGCAGAACGGTGGAAAGTTACATGGCAATATATCTCGGAATGGCTATGGAATTGCCACAATAGGTAGGTATGGTGGCTGTTTTGAGTAAGGTATATGGTGGGTGTATGGTACCGGCGAGAGTTTCGCGGCACAAGAGAGGCTAGCAATGGTGAAAGGGTTAGAGTGCATATAATCCATGAACTCAACATTAGTCAAAAAGAACTCACACACTTATTGCAAAAATCTATTAGTTATTGAAACAAAGTACTATGCACATGCTCCTAGTGGGATAGATTGGTAGGAAAAGACTATCGCTCGTTCCCGACCGCCACTCATAAGGAAGACAATCAAAAAAGAAATCATGCTCCGACTTCATCACATAATGGTTCACCATACGTGCATGCTATGGGAATCACAAACTTTAACACAAGTATCTCTCAAATTCACAACTACTCACTAGCATGACTCTAATATCACCATCTTCATATCTCAAAACAATCATAAAGAATCAAACTTCTCATAGTATTCAATGCACTTTATATGAAAGTTTTTATTATATCCCTCTTGGATGCCTATCATATTAGGGCTAAATTTATAACCAAAGCAAATTACCATGCTGTTCTAAAGACTCTCAAAATAATATAAGTGAAGCATGAGAGTTCATCAATTTCTATAAAATAAAGCCACTGCCATGCTCTAAAAAGATATAAGTGAAGCACTAGAGCAAAATTGCTTAGCTCAAAAGATATAAGTGAAACACATAGAGTATTCTAATAAATCACGATTCATGCGTGTCTCTCTCAAAATATGTGTACAACAAGGATGGTTGTGACTAACTAGAAAGCAAAGACTCAAATCATACCAGGTGCTCCAAGCAAAACACATATCATGTGGTGAATAAAAATATAGCATCAAGTAAAGTTACCGATAGACGAAGACGAAAGATGGGATGCCTTCTAGGGCATACCCAAGCTTAGGCTTTTGGTTTTCCTTGAATATTACCTTGGGGTGCCTTGGGCATCCCCAAGCTTAGGCTCTTGCCACTCCTTATTCCATAGTCCATCAAATCCTTACCCAAAACTTGAAAACTTCACAACACAAAACTCAACAGAAAATCTCATAAGCTCCGTTAGTATAAGAAAATAAATCACCACTTTAAGGTACTGTTGCCAACTCATTATTTATTTATATTAGTGCAATATCTACTGTATTCCAACTTTTCCATGGTTCATACCACCCGATACTACCCATAGATTCGTCAAAATAAACAAACAACACATAGAAAATAGAATCTGTCAAAAACAGAATGGTCTGTAGTAATCTATAACTCTCGAATACTTCTGTAACTCCAAAAATTCTCAAAAATTAGTAAAACATGAAAATTTTGTGCACCAATCTGGAGTAAAAAGAATCAGATCAAAATCATGTTTCAATAAAATCCTGGAAATTATTTACTGGGCGCAAAAGTTTCTGTTTTTCAGCAGGATCAACACAACTATCACCGTAAGCTATCCTAAAGGTTTAACTTGGCACAAACACTAATTAAGACACAAAACCACATCTAACGAGAGGCTATATGAATTATTTATTACTAAACAAGAACAAAAATCAAAGAACAAAAATAAAGTTGGGTTGCCTCCCAACAAACGCTATTGTTTAACGCCCTTAGCTAGGCATAAAACACAAATAGATCTAGGTATTGGCATCTTTGGTATGCAATCCATAAGTGGATCTCATAATAGATTCATATGGAAATTTAATTTTTTTCTAGGAAAGTGTCCCATGCCCTTCCTTAATGGAAATTGGAATCTAATGTTTCCTTCTTTCATATCAATAATTGCACCAATCGTTCTAAGGAAAGGTCTACCAAGAATAATAGGACATGTAGGATTGCAATCTATATCAAGAACAATGAAATCTACAGGCACACAATTCCTATTTGCAACAATAAGAACATCATTAATCCTTCCCATAGGTTTCTTAATAGTGAAATCCACAAGATGCAAATTTAGAGAACAATCATAAAATACATGGAAACCTTACACATCACATAAAGTTTTTGGAATCATGGAAACGCTAGCACCCAAATCACACAAAGCATGGCACTCATAATCTTTAATCTTAATCGTAGATTCCCACTCATCATAAAGTTTTCTAGGGATAGAAACTTTCAATTAAAGCTTTTCTTCAAAAGATTGCATCATAGCATCAACGATATGTTTAGTAAAAGCTTTGTTTTGATTATAAGCATGAGGAGAATTCAACATGGATTGCAACAAGGAAATACAATCTATTAAAGAACAATTATCATAATTAAATTCCTTGAAATCCAAAAGAGTGGGTTCATTGCTACTTAAAGTCTTGACCTATCCAATCCCACTTTTATCAATTTTTGCATCTAGATCTAAAAACTCCAAATCATTGAGACACCTTTTAACTAAAATTGACTCATCTACAGTCCCATATTTACCAAGATTTATATTGGAAACAAAGATTCAATAGGAGTCACATCAATCACTTTAAGATCTTCATCAGTATTCTCATGAACGCTAGAAGAACTCGCTTTTATAAACCGATCTTTTTTAGCACGCATCTTAGCGGTTCTTTCTTTGCACTCATCAACGGAAATTCTCATGGCTTTGAGAGACTCATTGATACCATGCTTAGGTGGAATAGATCTAAGTTTCAAAGAATCAACATCAAGAGAAATTCTATCCATGTTCTTAGCCAAATCATCAATCTTGAGAAAAATTTCTTCAATCAAAGCATTGAAATTCTTTTGCGAACTCATAAATTCTTTAACACTAATCTCGAAATCAGAGGGCATCTTATTAAAATTTCCATAAGAATTGTTGTAGGAATTACCATAATTATTAGAGGAATTACTAGGAAACGGCCTAGTATTGAAATTACCTCTCACTACTGCAGGTTGCTGCTAACGCGACACTACGATCAGAGACCCTTTGACGAAACTGCGTGCGATGCAATAATCGCAAATGGTGGTGTAAAAAAACCATCAAAAAAGGTGCAAAACATTTGCGATGACGGATGCATCAAACACGGTTCAAATTTTAGTTCTATGTGTGAATCAGGGCATACGGTTGATCCAGATGAACTGTTTGCGATTAGACAGAACAATATAAACGGATAGCCATATCAATGTGTGTGCAATATACGGCATACAAATTGCTATGATGAAATGTTTGCTACTAGGGAAAGCAACAGAAATGGTCATCCAGATCAAGGTGTGTGTGATATAAGGCATACAGTTCAATCGAATGAAATGTTTTCGATTAGGGAAGAGAACATAAATGGTTCGACCTAACAAGATGTGTGTGATACGCGGCAAAAAGGCCCGGAGGTTAATTCGAGAACAAGTACACAGAGGTTAATTTGACATACATGACTTATAGTTTCACAGAAATCATATCACTTTATTTGGAAAACATTTAATTGCGTTGAATGTATAAAGTGCTCTGTCCTATTAGTTAAATTAACCTCGAGGTCCATGTTTTGGAAACATGTCATAAAGTAATGGGATAGACCTTCATTCAAGCCAATCAACATGTGTTCAAAAAAATTATCAAAAATTAACGAGATAGACCTTCTTCAAGCCAATCAACATGTCTACAAAAAACAAAAAATGTAGGATCCCTCTTTGCAAGGATTTTGTCCTCGGCAAGGAACTACTCCATAGTTTGGGTGGAGCTCTCCACCGAGACCGGATCATTTGTGTACACCATCGAGAGGGCCTTCCTCCTCACGTGGGTGTCCACTACGTGATGCATGGTGAACTTCCCGCATTGTCGTCGTTGGCCGCTGGGAGCACCATTGGAGCCATGGGGATCGCCATTGGAACCGCTAGATGTCCTCTCTGTATGTGTCGACGTGGGTGTGCTTATTGTGTCGTGTGCCGGCCCCAAACACCGGCAGCACAACTTATAAATTGACGAACGGAGTACTAGTCATAGTGATGCATATAATTAAGCAAAGGGATCACACATACCTGTATTGACTGGAAAGATAATGCAATAGCACAATAAAAATTAAGGCCACGATGATGTGATCGCAGTGGTGGTTATAGGAGGCAAGAAGAAAGATGCATCCATCAACGTACGACCTCCTCCTCCTCAACTCAGTGCACCGGGCCACCAACCGACGGCTAAGGAGTGGCGGCTTTTGTGGCGAGGTCAAGGTGCTTCTCAGCAAAGGCATCCAAGGCTTCCAGCCGGTTAAAGAAGGCCAATGTCGTAGCGTCCTCACTAGCCTTGTAGATACCTGTGTACATGATTTGCTCGTACACGTGGATGTGTAGGTCGACGAATTCTTGCATGGCGAGGCACCTCGCGGCAAGCGTGACCTCCAGGTGGACATTCTTCGTGGCGTCGGCGGGCAGTCGTAGGGCCACCAGTGCTTGAAAGAGGTTCCGACCATGGAGGCCGATTAGGGTAGCAAGCAATGAGGAGCCCGGGCGCGCGGGCTGGAGGAGTACGGTGATGTCGCCCATGAACTTTTTAACGACGGTGAACTTGTTGGTGGTGGCAACGATCATTTGGTCCAACTGAGAGTCGTAGCTAGCGTCGACGGTGGCCATCCACTAGCCGGTCGCCAACACCGTCTGGAGACGATCCTCGGTGCCATGCCGCAGGCCGGCATCATGGACCATCTGGCATAGCCGCTGGCCGCTCGCGCGCATCACCGCCATGGGTCTGGAGTGAGCACTTTTGCGCTTAGTGTAGGTGCTTAGGCAAATGCTTAGGTGTGTACGATGTGGTAGATGCATTGGAATGGAGGGGCGCCTTTATATGAGTGCAAACTGCGTTGCATTCACATCGTACTGCCTCTTTTCTCGGTCCTCCTCCTATTACTTCCCTCATGCATTCATGATGCTAATTGAAGGAGGATGCATCATTGGCCGTTCAACATTTCGGGAACCGCTACCCTCTCCCTCGTCTGCATTAAAGCCGTATCGGGAACTGTGCTGCCCGCTGTCAAATCGAATAGTACTACGCCGCCCGCTACACGCCGGGCTGTACACGCCTCCTCGCCTCCATCAATGCTTAATTACTAAATTTTAGTTGCAAAAATTAGATACTGCCAGTGATTTTTTGCTTCATATTTTGACAAATCGCAGTGTTACAAGGTTGACAAATGGCAATGTTACTAGATCAACAAATGTCAATCTTTCTAGTTTGACAAATGGCAACATACCCAATATGACAGATGCAAATCTTACCAAATTGTTTGTAAGTGGTTGCACACGGGTCATCCAAAAGAATCGTTTGCGTTGAAGAGATGCACACATCCTGATCTCGCTTTGCATACGGGTGTTCTATCTAAAACGTTTGCAATCAAGAGCCATCAAAACCAAGACACGTGGCGTCACGTGAATGTTTATATTTGAATTATGCACATAAATGCATTGAAAACTCAATTAATGCATAAAAATGTCCAAACGAACCCCAAAAAATCCCAAAAATTGACACAACACTCCTGTTGTTCTATGTTGACACGAGATTTTTTTGAATAAGAGGCAATAGATATCGTTTCGTCCCCAAAGGTGGGACTTTCCGTACTGAAACCATCATGCTTGTTGTGAGAAGCTCTGGTTTGTGAGAAGCATATACCAAACCTGCCCCAAATGGGACAAAAAGTTTACCATGACATGTTGATGCCGCTCCATGATAGCATGCCAAGTTTCTTGAATTTCAGATGAGTTTTGGATTTACTAGAATTTAAAAACTAGGTATCTCAATGTTTGTGGCCGAGTGACGGTGGCAGGGTGTTTGACATTCATTCCCATTTCTAGCATGGGACCTAAGCATGCAACCAAGGACAGAGATTTGAATTTTCAACCAATTTATATGCATTAGAGCATGTGCATGTAGTTCAAATTTGAACTATGCACATAAATGCATTGAAATACTCAATTAATGCATAAAAATGTCCAACGAACCCCGAAAATCCCAAAAATTGACACAACACTCATTTTGTTCTATGTTGACATGAGCAATTTTTTGAAAGTAATAAGACGCAATGGATATCGTTTCGTCCCCAAAGGTGGGACGTTCCCTACCGAAACCATCAGGCTAGTTGTGAGAAGCTCTGGTTTGTGAGAAGCATATCCCCAAACCTGCCCCAAATGGGACAAAATTTTACCACGGCATGTTGATGCCGCTCCATGATAGCATCCCAAGTTTCATGAATTTCAGACGAGTTTTGGATTTACTAGAATTTAAAAACCAGGTATCTCAATGTTTGCGGCCGAGTGACAGTGGCAGGGTGTTTGACATTCATTCCCATTTCTTGCATGGGACCTAAGCATGCAACCAAGGACACAGATTTGAATTCTCAACCAATTTATATGCATTAGAGCATGTGCATGTCGTTCAAATTTGAATTATGCACATAAATGCATTTGAAAAACTCAATTAATGCATAAAAATGTCCAAACGAACCCCGAAAAATCCCAAAAAATTGACACAACACTCCTGTTGTTCTATGTTGACACAAGAAATTTTTTGAAAGCAATAAGTGGCAATGGATATCATTTCGTCCCCAAAGGTGGGAGGTTCCCTACCGAAACCATCAGGCTTGTAGTGAGAAGCTCTGGTTTGTGAGAAGCATATCCCCAAACTTGCCCCAAATGGGACAAAAAAATTACCACGGCATGTTGATGCCGCTCCATGATAGCATGCCAAGTTTCATGATTTTCAGACAAGTTTTGCCTTTACCAGAATTAAAAAACCAGGTATCTCAATGTTTGCGGCCGATTGACGGTGGCAGGGTGTTTGACATTCATTCCCATTTCTTGCATGGGACCTAAGCATGCAACTAAGGACACATATTTGAATTTTCAACCAATTTATAAGCATTAGAGAATGTGCCTGTAGTTCACATTTGAATTATGCACATGAATGCACAGAAAACTCAGTTAATGTATAAAAATGTCCAAGCGAACCCCCAAAAAACCCAAAAATTGAAACAACACTCCTGTTGTTTAGTGTTCACACTAGGAAAAAAAATTGAAATTGAGAAGAGGCAATGGATATGATTTCATCCAGAAAGGTGAAACGTTCCCTACCGAAACCATCGGGCTTGTTGTGAGAAGCTCTGGTTTGTGAGAAGCATATTCCCAAACCTGCCCCAAATGGGACAAAAAAATTACCACGGCATGTCGATGCCGCTCCATGACAGCATGCCAAGTTTCATGAATTTCAGACGAGCTTTGGATTTACTAGAATTTAAAAACCAGGTATCTCAATGTTTGTGGCCAAGTGACGGTGGCAGGGTGTTTGGCATTCATTCTCATTTCTTGCATGGGACCTAAGCATGCAACCAAGGACACATATTTGAATTTTCAACTAATTTATATGCATTAGAGCATGTGCATGTAGTTCAAATTTTAATTATGCACATGAATGCATAGAAACTCAGTTGATGTATATAAGTGTCCAAGCGAACCCCGAAAAATCCCAAAAATTGACATAACACTCCTGCTGTTCTATGTTGACACTAGAGAAAAATTTGAAATCGAGAAGAGGCAACGGATATCGTTTCGTCCAGAAAGGTGAAATGTTCCCTACCGAAACCATCACACTTCTTGTGAGAAGCTCTGGTTTATGACAAGCTTATACCTAAACCTGCCCCAAATGGGTCAAAAAATTACCACGGCATGTTGATGCCGCTCCATGATAGCATACCAAGTTTCATGAATTTTGGACGACTTCTGGATTTACTACAATTACAAAAGCAAGTACGTCGATGTTTGCTGGAGAGCCACGGTGCCGTGGTGTTTGAAATTCATCCCCATTTATTGCATGGGACATAAGCATAAACCCACATATATGTTTTTACAACCCATGTTGGTGCACCAGAACATGTGCATGTAGTTTAATTTTGAATAATGCACCTAAAATGGTTAGAAAACCAATTTAATGTATAAAATGTCCAAACGAACCCTGAATAATTCCAATTCTTTTACGACACACATATAGTTGCATGTTCACTACAGATAAAAGGTCTAGCAATTCAAACACCGTCCATTGCCGATGCGACCCCATTACGTAATTCAAATCAAGAAGAAAATCAAGTAGATCCCACACAATTTATTATAACCAACCATGTGAGATGCAGCACAAAATATCTTGGAGCACTGTCGCACTATAGTACGCATACGCCTTACGCGAGAAGGTGCGACGGCTACAGCCCACAACCTGCTCTAAATAAGGGACCGTGTCTGATGAAACTTTGCACGCCAGCTTTTTTGCTGAAGGGGTTACAAATATTTAGCTTCCGTGGAAATATCTACCTCCTCGCCCCCTCCCCTTACCAAAAGCCACATTTCCCCTATTTCCGCCTTCCTTTTCAAGTTGAAAACTCCACTCCTGGCTTGTAGCGCCGCCTTCTCGCCGGCGACCCTCCTTCATGCTGCTCGGCCTCGCCTATCCAAGCAGGTAATCCACACACGACCCCCATCCTCCTCCTCCTTCCACATCCCACATGCCCCGACCGCGGGTGCGAGCGCGACACCTTCCACCCAAATCACCGACCCCTCAACCAAATAAGCGCCACCCTAAGCCATCGTGCATGTAGTATAGCCAGGATCTGAAGGAGCATTTGGCAGCGTAGAAGCAAATCGTGGCCCCACGCACGGATGAGATCATGATGGCTACCATTCGTGCTGACCCCCAGGTCTTGGAGGAGCACCTTGCCATCGAGGCCACCCTCGACGCCTCGCGTGCCGACGCCGCGACGTAGTTGGCTGCTTTAAATGACAGTTTGTGGCATTTTCTCGAGGCCACCGTCGGTGCCTTCGACGAAGACTATGAGGTGTTTTCTCAGCGTGCACGTGCTTACCTCATCGCGAGAGCCAGCAGGTTGGTGCCCGAAGCGGGTCAGGAAACTCACCACTATGACGAGGGCACCCGTAATGCGGAGGCCTCACCCTCTTCCTTGTCCAAGGAGCCAATCGTCATCAATATCTCCGACAATGAGTAGCTTGTCTTATTAGCTCACTATAAGGACCCGTGTTCAGTTTGCTAGCTACTGCCTTTCCTTAAAAAATTGTGCTATCTACTTTTACCATGCAATCTTCTGCTCTAGTGTATATGTTCTATATGCCATAATGTGGTGTTCAGTTAACTGTTTGGTTCAATTCTGCAAATGTGATGTTCAATTCTTTAGGGTGCAATTTTCCAAGTTGTCAAGCATGCTTGGTTTGGTTAACTGTCTGATCTTCTATTAGGAGTATGTTATATTGTGCAATGTGGTGCTAAGTTAATGTTTGGTTCATTTGTTGTGGTGTTTAGTTAACTGTTTGGTTCATTTCTGCAATGCGATGTTCAATTGTTGTGTGTGCATTCTGTTATTGTATACCATGTGAGAAATAAATTGAATTTGGCTGTACTAAATACATGAGAAACAAATATAGTTGCTATATTTCCAAGTTGTTAAGCATGCTTGATTTGGTTAACTGTCTGATCTTCTATTAGGAGTATGTTATATTGTGCAATGTGGTTCTCAGTTAAATTTTGGTTCATTTGTTGTGGTGTTTAGTTAATTGCTTGGTTCAATTCTGCAATGCGATGTTCAACTGTTGTGGCTGCATTCTGTTATTGTATACCATGTGAGGAATAAATCGAATTTGGCTGCACTTAATACATGAGAAACATATACAAGTGCTATACTTCCTAGTTCTTAATAATGCTTGGTTTGGATAAATGGGTTTTCCATGTGGCTTGAATTAATCTGATGAATCTGCAATGTGCTTATTTTTCATCAACATATTTTCTATACCACTATATAGTGTGCCAATAGCTTCAAATATTAGTCGTTGGATATGCCCATCCAACAGTCAAGAGATGGCAAATCCGAGCATTATCATCCGTTGGATATAGTTTTTAACTCATAGGATACTGCCACGTGGCCTTCTAATTGAAAACTCAACTCTACCATCTCATGTGTTCTAGAAGTATCTATCCACATGCTTATCCGATACTCTAATAAAAAGAGGCTAGTACAATCTGGATTCTAGAGAGGTAAGAACCAAGTTGGATCTTGTCCAGTACAATTCTAGAAAAGGAAATACATATTCAAATGTATTTTTTCATGCTTTTTATATATATTTAAATGACGTGCAAAGAACGTACAATTTACTAGTACTGATAGCATGCGAACCCTTACTTAACTTGATGACTAACTACCTTATATGTGTTGCGGGGAAACAATGGGAAGCACTGAGGTTTACAAGATGGTACTATCTGTTATACCTTGCCTTTTTTTATTCCTTTGCCTCATTTCCAATATAGAGAAGATATTTATGCACATCCTTGTTTTCAAAACATTCCAAAGCAGTTCACTGATGATTACCTCTCAAACCACCTCTATGGTCAGGAGGCGAGGAAAGTTTTCATACAACACCCATGGTTCAATATTGAAGTGTTCCTAAAGAGGACGAAGGATGGACGGTCAATCATCCACAGGCACTGGCCTAAAGTTGCAAAGACCTTCAACATGAATGAAGGCTCAATATTCGCCTTCCGCTTCAGCAGTTTTCCAGATGAGATGCATCTGTCTATGTACCGTCTATGAAGCTAATTTTGAAAGGTTCTAGATGTTGCATGTGAAACTTGGTGCTGGTGCAGTTATGTAATGGGGTAACTGAGTGCTGAAGCTATATCATGTTGTACTCGGATGTATTTCAATTATGATATCATGCTTCCTTAATATAGAAATGAAATATATTATGTGCTTAATATGAATGTCAATTAGATTAATAAATGGATTATTAATAATAGGGCAATTAGCCTGCTAATTGGGTTTTCCTATTGCAAACAGTTATTGAGAAAACACCATGGGCGATGACCTCAGGCAACACACACAGTTTCTAGGAATAAACCGTGTTGGATCAATGAATAATCACACATGACATTCTCTTGAAAACTGTTTGTGTTACGCCACCTTGCACAAACATTTTCCTTGGAGTGACTGTGTGGGATGTATATACGAACCGAAACGTTTAGCGGGGACTGACTATGTGGGATGTACTTATGACCGGAAATGATTTCGCATGTATAATTGTATTTTTTAGCACTACTCTACGTATAACCGTATTTGGTCACTCACCGGTTGCACACAACCTCATTTTGCCGAGCGTGTGTGCCAAGAGGGCATATCCCCGACGGTTTCTGGGTTGTGTGGGAAGGACCCCCTATCGCAGTCACTCACTAGGTGACGGTTCCGAACGCCGTCACGGAAAGGGGTTAAAAACCGTTTGTATAGCACCGACGCTTACCAGTGTCAATATGCGTTATTAGCAAAATTGTTCCTACCAAAAAAATTCACATCCATAGATTCATTATTATTCTCAATAAAAGTAGACAAATGCATATCATTAGGATCAAAATAAGCACTCTTACTAGCAAATAATTTCATAAGTTCATCCATCTTTCCACTCCAAACATTAATCTCTTCAATGACATGCATTTTTTTACTAGTGGATCTTTCGGTGTGCCATTGAACATAATTAGCCATAATATTATCTAGGAGTTTAGTAGCTTCTCCTAAATTAATTTCCATAAAAGTGCCTCCCACGGTCGAATCTAAAAAGATTTGTATAAGCAAAATTCAATCCGGCATAAATTTTTTGTATAACCATCCACAAGTTCAAATCATGAGTAGGGCAATTTCTTATCATCAATTTCATCCTCTCACAAGATTGTGCAACATGTTCGTGATCAAGTTGCTTAAAATTCATAATATCGTTCCTACGGGAGATGATCTTAGTGGGAGGAAAATACTTAGAGATGAAAGCATCTTTACATTTGTTCCATGAATCAATACTATTTTTAGGCAAAGATGAAAACCAAGTTTTAGCAAATCTCTAAGCGAAAACGGGAATAACTTCAATTTAACAATATCATTATCCACATCTTTATTCTTTTGCATATCACACAAATCAACAAAGTTGTTTAGATGGGATGCGACATCTTCACTAGGAAGGCCAGCAAATTGATCTTTCATAACAAGATTCAGCAAAGCGGCATTAATTCCACAAGATTCCGCATTTGTAGCGGGAGCAATCGGGGTACTAATAAAATCATTGTTGTTGGTGTTGGAAAAGTCACACAATTTGGTATTCTCTTGAGCCATCGTGACAAAGCAAGAAATCCAACACACGAGCACACAAAAAGCAAGACGAGCGGAAGAGGAGCGAAGAGCAAATCTTTTCAAAAATCGTTTTAGAGGTGGGGGAGAGGAAAACGAGAGGCGAATGGCGAATAATGTAATGCAAGAGATGAGAGTTTATGATGGGTACTTGGTATGCATTGACTTGGCGTAGATCTCCCCGGCAGCGGTGCCAGAAATTCTTCCTGATACTTCTTGAGCTTGCGTTGGTTTTTCTCTTGAAGAGGAAAGGGTGATACATATCCAACGTATCTATAACTTTTGATTGTTCCATGCTATTATATTACCCGTTTTGGATGTTTATGGGCTTTACTTTACACTTTTATATCATTTTTGGGACTAACCTACTAAACCGGAGGTCCAGCCCGAATTGCTGTTTTTTGCCTATTTCGGTGTTTCGAAGAAAAGGAATATCAAACGGAGTCCAAACGGAATGAAACCTTCGGGAGCGATCTTTTTGGAACAAACGTGATCCAGGGGACTTGGAGTGGAAGTCAAGAAACAAGTGAGGCAGCCACGAGGGTGCCCGGCGCGCCCCCTAGGGCTGGGCAGGCCCCCCACCCTCATGGGCCCCTCGATCGTCCACCGACGTACTCCTTCCTCCTATATATACCCATGTACTCTGAAAACATCAGGGGAGCCGACGAAAAACTATTTCCACCACTGTAACCTTTTGTATCCGCGAGATCCCATCTTGGAGCCGTCGCCGGCGCTCTGTCGGAGGGGGAATCCACCATGGAGGGCCTCTACATCAACTCCAAGGCCTCTTCGATGAGTTGTGAGTAGTTTACCACAGACCTTCGGGTCCATAGTTATTAGCTAGATGGCTTATTATCTCTCTTTGATTCTCAATACAAAGTTCTCCTTCCTCTTCTTGGAGATCTATTCGATGTAACTCTTTTTGCGGTGTGTTTGTCGATATCCGATGAATTGTGGGTTTATGATCAAGTGTATCTATGAGAAATATTTGAATCTCCTCTGAATTATTTTATGTGTGATTAAGTTATTTTTGCAAGTCTCTTTGAATTATCAGTTTGGTTTGGCCTACTAGATTGATCTTTCTTGCAATGGGAGAAGTGCTTAGCTTTGGGTTCAATCTTGTGGTGTCCTTTCCCAATGACAGTAGGGGAAGCAAGGCACGTATTGTATTGTTGCCATCGAGGATAAAAAGATGGGCTTTATATCAGATTGCATGAGTTTATCCCTCTACATCATGTCATCTTTCTTAATGTGTTACTCTGTTCTTCATGAACTTAATACTCTAGATGCATGCTGGATAGCGGTCGATGTGTGGAGTAATAGTAGTAGATGCAGGTAGGAGTCGGTCTACTTGTCACGGACGTGATGCCTATATACATTATCATGCCTAGATAATCTCATAATTATTCGCTTTTCTATCAATTGCTCGACAGTAATTTGTTCACCCATCGTAATAATTATGCTATCTTGAGAGAAGCCACTAGTGAAACTTATGGCCCCCGGTTCTATCTCTTATCATATAAGATTTCAATCTACTTTTATTTTGCATCTTTACTTTTCCAATCTATATCATAAAATACCAAAAATATATTTATCTTATCATATTATCTCTATCAGATCTCACTTTCGCAAGTGGCCTTGAAGGGATTGACAACCCCTTTATTTCGTTGGTTGTGAGTTCTTGTTTTGTTTGTGTAGGTGCGTGGGACTTGTGAGGAGCCTCCTACTGGATTGGTACCTTGGTTCTCAAAAACTAAGGGAAATACTTACGCTACTGTGCTGCATCACCCGTTCCTCTTCAAAGAAAACCAACGCAAGCTCAAGATGTAGCAAGAAGGATTTATGGCGCCGTTGTCGGGGAGGTCTTCGCTCAAGTCAAGACATACCAAGTACCCATCACAAACTCATCTCCCTCGCATTACATTATTTGCCATTTGCCTCTCGTTTTCCTCTCCCCCACTTCACCCTTGCTGTTTTATTCGCCCTTCTCCTGTTCGTCTTTTCATTTGCTTTGATGTCTT
The DNA here is from genome assembly GCF_002162155.2 of Triticum dicoccoides. Taxonomy (NCBI): domain Eukaryota; kingdom Viridiplantae; phylum Streptophyta; class Magnoliopsida; order Poales; family Poaceae; genus Triticum; species Triticum dicoccoides. The sequence continues at coordinate 594,234,164 of NC_041383.1, forward strand.
ACTTGGCTCGTTTGCTCGTTTGGTTGGAATAGTTGTTAATTTATTGCTAAACAGAGATCCTAAGATCTATGGATCCTCATCCGCTTGATCTTTTTAAGAGATCCAATTATAATTAACCAATTGCTAGTGCGTTTTGTGCACTAGATTATCTTTATGAAGCTTTGCTCGAAATTTGTGAATCTGAAAATTATGATGAAGAAATTTATGAAGAGATTCACGATAACTCCTTGAATAAAAAGCATGATTGTAATGATTTCACTATAAATTCTCTTGATGTCAATTGTGCTAACAATATGCAAAACCCTAAGCTTGGGGATGCTAGTTTTGCTATGTCTACTACTTGTTGCAATGATCGTGATTGGGGTGATTCTTCTTATAATCTTGATAATTTATTTAAGCCCCATGATGAATATGAGATTGATAATAGTGTTTGCAATAATATTGAAAGTGGGTTTGGAAGAGTGTCAACTTTAGATCCAACATATTTGGAGTATGTTCAATCTTACGTTATTTTTGATAAAAGTGGGTTTGGAGAGGTCATGACTTTAGTTAATGTTAATCCCACTATTTTGGAAGAGTGACAACTTTTTATGCATGTGGATAGTGTTGAGAATATGTTATGTAATAGATATTTTGTTGAATTTGCTTATGATCCTACATGTAGTTATTATGAGAGAGGAAAATATGGTTGTAGAAATTTTCATGTTACTAAATTACCTCTCGTCATGTTGAGATTGCTATCGTCTCTTTCTTCTTCCTTGCATATGCTAGTTTTTGCTTGCATTGCAAATTTATTTGCTTATAATATGCCTATGCATAGGAATTATGTTAGACTTAAGTGTGTTTGTCACATGTTTTATGATGCTCTCTTTATGCTTCAATTCTAGTTTTTTATGTGAGCATCATTGAAATCTCAATGCCTAGCTAAAAAGGCTTTAAAGAAATGTGCTTGTTGGGGGAAAACCCAATAATTTTCCTTCCTGTTATTCAATAAATAATTTATTTAGTCTCTGGTTAGATGTGTTTTTATTTTTAATTTAGTGTTTGTGCCAATTAGAACCTATATGATAACCCTGGGTGAAAGTTAATTTGATTCTGCTGAAAAACAGAAACTTTGTGTGCACGAGAAAAAAATCAATAAACCACAGAAACGTGATTTTGCGTTGATTCTTTTTTCTGTAGATCAATAGACAAATTTACTAGGACTTACTATTTTTGTAGGAGTTTTAAGGTTCCAGAAGTATTCGAAAGTTACAGATTGCTACAGAGTGTTCTGTTTTTGACAGATTCTGTTTTTCGTGTGTTGTTTGCTTATTTTGATGCATCTATGGCTAGTATGTAGGGGTATGAACCATAGATAAGTTGGAATACAGTAGGTTTAAAACCAATATAAATAAAGAATGAGTTCATTATAGTACCTTATGTGGTGGTTTTTCTTTCTTGCACTAACGGAGCTTATGAGATTTCCTGTTGAGTTTTGTGTTGTGAAGTTTTCAAGTTTTGGGTAAGGATTTGATGGACTATGGAATAAAGGGTGGTAAAAGCCTAAGCTTGGGGATGCCCATGGCACCCCAAGGCAATATTCAAGGATAACGAAAAGCCTAAGCTTGGGGATGCCCCGGAAGGCATCCCCTCTTTCGTCTTCGTCTATCGGTAACTTTACTTGGAGCTATATTTTTATTCGCCACATGATATGTGTTTTGCTTGGAGCGTCATGTATGATATTAGTCTTCGATTTTTAGTTTACCACAATCATCCTTGCTGTACACACCTATTGGGAAAGAAATACTTGATTTGAAATTTATTAGAATACTCTATGTGCTTCACTTATATCTTTTGAGATAGATAACGTTTGCTCTAGTGCTTCACTTATATCTTTTAGAGCACGATGGTGGCTTAATTTTGTAGAAATTGTTGATCTCTCATGCTTCACTTATATTATTTTGAGAGTCTTTTAGAACAGCATGGTATTTTCTATGGTTATAAAATTGGTCCTATAACGGTGGGCATCCAAGTTGGGTATAATAAAAACTATCATAGGAAGTGAATTGAATACTACGATCAACTTGATGCTTAATAATTGTTTTGAAATATGAAGGTGGTAATATTAGAGTCATGATAGTTTATGTAATTGTGAATTTAATAAATACTTGTGTTGAGGTTTGCAAGTCCCGTAGCATGCACGTATGGTAACCGTTGTGTGACAAATTTGAAGCATGATGTGTTATTTAATTGTCAACCTTATGAGTGGCAGTCGGGGACGAGCGATGGTCTTTTCCTACCAATCTATCCCCCTAGGAGCATGCGCGTAGTGCTTGGTTTTTGATGACTTGTAGATTTTTGCAATAAGTATGTGAGTTCTTTATGACTAATGTTGAGTCCATGGATTATACGCACTCTCACCTTCCATCATTGCTAGCCTCTTCGGTACCGTGCATTGCCCTTTCTCACCTTGAGAGTTGGTGCAAACTCCGCCGGTGTATACAAACCCCGTGATATGATACGCTCTATCACACATAAACCTCCTTATATCTTCCTCAAAACAGCCACCATACCTACCTATTATGGCATTTCCATAGCCATTCCGAGATATATTGCCATGCAACTTTCCATCGTTCCGTTCATCATGACATGCATCATTATTGTCATATTGCCTTGCATGATCATGTAGTTGACATCGTATTTGTGGCAAAGCCACCATGCATAATTTTTCATACATGTCACTCTTGATTCATTGCCCATCCCGATACACCGCCGGAGGCATTCATATAGAGTCATACTTTGTTCTAGTATCGAGTTGTAATTCATGAGTTGTAATTAATTAGAAGTGTGATGATCATCATTTTTAGAGCATTGTGCCTAATAAAAAAGGGAAAAGACCAAAAAAAGGCCAAAGAAAAAAAAGGCCAAATAAAAAAAGAAAGGCCCAAAAGAAAAAAAAATAAAGGGGACAATGTTACTATATTTTTCCACACTTGTGCTTCAAAGTAGCACCATGTTCTTCATATAGAGAGTCTCATTTGTTGTCTCTTTCATATACTAGTGGGAATTTTTCATTATAGAACTTGGCTTTTATATTCCAGCGATGGGCTTCCTCAAAATGCCCTAGGTCTTCATGAGCAAGCAAGTTGGATGCACCCCCACTTAGTTTCTTTTGTTGAGCTTTCATACATTTATAGCTCTAGTGCATCCGTTGCATGGCAATCCCTACTCCTCATGTTGACATCAATTGATGGGCATCTCCATAGCCCGTTGATTAGCCTTGTCAATATGAGACTTTCTCCCTTTTGTCTTCTCCAGATACCCCCATAATCATATTCTATTCCACCCATAGTGCTATATCCATGGCTCACGCTCATGTATTGAGTGAAGGTTGAAAAAAGTTTGAGATTACTAAAGTATGAAACAATTGCTTGGCTCATCATCGGGGTTGTGCATGATGAGAGCATTCTTGTGCAACGAAAATGAAGCATGACCAAACTATATGATTTTGTAGGGATGAACTTTCCTTTGCCATGTTATTTTGAGAAGACATGATTGCTTAAGTTAGTATTCTTGATGTATTATTATCCTTTTGTCAATATGAACTTTTATTTTGGATCATTTGGATCTGAACATACATGCCACATTAAATAGAAATACATTGAGAAATATGCTAGGTAGCATTCCACATCAAAAATTCTGTTTTTATCATTTACCTACTCGAGGACGAGAATGAAATACGCTTGGGGATGCTTGATACGTCTCCAACGTATCTATAATTTTTGATTGTTCCATGCTATTATATTACCCATTTTGGATGTTTATGGGCTTTACTTTACACTTTTATATCATTTTTGGAACTAACCTACTAACCGGAGGCCTAGCCCGAATTGTTTTTTTTTGCCTAATTCAGTGTTTCGAAGAAAAGGAATATCAAACGGAGTCCAAATGGAATAAAACCTTCGGGAGTGATCTTTTTGGAACAAACGTGATCCAGGGGACTTGGAGTGGAAGTCAAGAAACAAGCGAGGAGGCCACAAGGGTGCCCAGCGCCCACTAGGGCTGGGCGCGCCCCCCACCCTCGTGGGCCCCTCGATCATCCAACGACGTACTCCTTCCTCCTATATATACCCATGTACCCCGAAAACATCAGGGGAGCCGACGAAAAACTATTTCAACCACCGTAACCTTCTGTATCCGCGAGATCCCATCTTGGAGCCATCGTCGGCGCTCTGCCGGAGGGGGACTCCACCACGGAGGGCCTCTACATCAACTCCAAGGCCTCTCTGATGAGTTGTGAGTAGTTTACCACAGACCTTCGGGTCCATAGTTATTAGCTAGATGGCTTCTTCTCTCTCTTTGGTTCTCAATACAAAGTTCTCCTTCCTCTTCTTGGAGATCTATTCGATGTAACTATTTTTGCGGTGTGTTTGTCGAGATCCGATGAATTGTGGGTTTATGATCAAGTTTACTATGAGAAATATTTGAATCTATCTGAATTCTTTTATGTGTGATTAAGTTATCTTTGCAAGTCTCTTCGAATTATCAGTTTGGTTTGGCCTACTAGATTGATCTTTCTTGCAATGGGAGAAGTGCTTCGCTTTGGGTTCAATCTTGCGGTGTCCTTTCCCAGTGACAGCAGGGGCAGCAAGGCAGGTATTGTATTGTTGCCGTCGAGGATAAAAAGATGGGGTTTATATCATATTGCATGAGTTTATCCATCTACATCATGTCATCTTTCTTAATGTGCTACTCTGTTCTTCATGAACTTAATACTCTAGATGCATGCTGGATAGCGGTCGATGTGTGGAGTAATAGTAGTAGATGCGGGCAGGAGTCGGTCTACTTGTCACGGACGTGATGTCTATATACATGATCATGCCTAGATAATCTCATAATTATTCGCTTTTCTATCAATTGCTCGATAGTAGTTTGTTCACCCACCGTAATAATTATGCTATCTTGAGAGAAGCCACTAGTGAAACCTATGGCCCCCGGGTCTATCTCTTATCATATAAGCTTTCAATCTACTTTTATTTTGCATCGTTACTTTTCCAATCTATATCATAAAATACCAATAATATATTTATCTTATCATATTATCTCTATCAGATCTCACTTTCGCAAGTGGCCTTGAAGGGATTGACAACCGCTTTATCGCGTTGGTTGCGAGTTGTTGTTTTGTTTGTGTAGGTGCGTGGACTTGTGAGGAGCCTCCTAATGGATTGATACCTTGGTTCTCAAAAACTGGGGGAAATACTTACGCTACTGTGCTGCATTACCCTTTGCTCTTCAAGGAAAACCAACGCAGGCTCAAGACGTAGCAAAAGGGTGATGCAGCAAACTAGAGTAAGTATTTCCCCTCAGTTTGAGAACCAAGGTATCAATCCAGTAGGTGACAACGCACAAGTCACTCAATACCTGCACAAACAATCAAACAAACTTGCACCCAACGTGATAAAGGGGTTGTCAATCCCTTCACAGTTACTTGCAAAAGTGAGATCTGATAGAGATAGATAAATGGTAAAGTAAATATTTTTGGTATTTTTGGTTTATAGATTGGAAAGTAAAAGATTGCAAAATAGTAGAACATAAACTAATATGATGGGAAAGAGACTTAATAAGATGGAAAAGAGACCCGGGTGCCATAGGTTTCACTAGTGGCTTCTCTCAAGATAGCAAATAATACGGTGGGTGAACAAATTACTCCCGAGCAATTGGTAGAAGAGCGCATAATTATGATGATATCTAAGGCAATGATCATGAACATAGGCATCACGTCCATGTCAAGTAGACCAAAACGATTCTGCATCTACTAATATTACTCCACACATCGACCGCTATTCAGCATGCATCTAGAGTATTAAGTTATAAAGAACGGAGTAACGCATTAAGTAAGATGACATGGTGTAGAGGAATTAACTCAAGCAATATGATGAAAACCCCATCTTTTTATCCTCGATGGCAACAATACAATACGTGCCTTGCTGTCCCTACTGTCACTGGGAAAGGACACCACAAGATTAAACCCGAAGCTAAGCACTTCTCCCATTGCAAGAAAAACCAATCTAGTAGGCCAAACTAAACCGATAATTCAAAGAGACTTGCAAAGATATCAAATCATGCATATAAGAATTTAGAGAAGATTCAAATAATATTCATAGATAATTAGATCATAAATCCACAATTCATTGGATCTCGGCAAACACACTGCAAAAGAGTATCACATCGAATAGATCTCCAAGAACATTGAGGAGAACATGGTATTGAGAATCAAAGAGAGAGAAGAAGCCATCTAGCTACTAGCTATGGACCCGTACGTGTGTGGTAAACTACTCACGCTTCATCGAAAGGGCAATGGTGTTGATGTATAAGCCCTCTGTGATCGAATCCCCCTCCGGCAGGATGCCGGAAAAGTCCCCTAGATGGGATCTCACGGGTACAGAAGGTTGCGGCAGTGGAAAAGTGTTTCCGTGGCTCCCCCTAATGGTTTTGGGGTATAAGAGTATATATGGGCGAAAGACTTAGGTTAGGAGACCCACGAGGGCCCCACAAGGCAGGGGGCGCGCCCTACACCCTGGGCGCGCCCTCCACCCTTGTGGCTGCCTCGTGGCTCCTCGACTTCATCTCCAAGTCTCCTGGTTTTCTTCTGGTCCAAGAAAGATCATCGTGAAAGTTTTATTCCGTTTGGACTACGTTTGGTATTCCTTTTCTGCGAAAGTCTAAAACAGGCAAAAAAACAAAAACTGGCACTGGGCTCTAGGTTAATAGGTTAGTACCAAAAATAATATAAAATAGCATATTAATGCATACAAAACATCCAAAACAGATAATATAATAGCATGGAACAATCAAAAAATTATAGATGCGTTGGAGACGTATCGAAGTGCCACTCCGAGGCTTACGGAGGACACCATGCTGGAGATAGAACTGCACACAAGGTATTGCAATCTGGTTTTTATTGGCCTACTCTCTTCAAGGATTCTCGTAAGTTTTCTTGTCTTGTGATGAATGACAAAGAATTGACAATATTAGTAGACGTCAGGAAATGCCTATGAACTATTCAGTTGTTATTGAACCATTTGATGTTTGGGGCTTTGATTATATGGGACCTTTTCCTTCCTCTAATGGCTATACACATATTTTAGTTGTTGTTGATTACGTTACTAAGTGGGTAGAAGCTATTCCAACTAGTAGTGCTGATCATAACACCTCTATTAAGATGCTTAAAGAAGTTATTTTTCCGAGGTTTGGAGTCCCTAGATATTTAATGACTGATGGTGGTTCACATTTTATTCATGGTGCTTTCCATAAAATGCTTGCTAAATATGATGTCAACCATAGAATTGCATCTCCTTATCATCCTCGGTCTAGTGGTCAAGTAGAATTGAGCAATAGAGAGATTAAATTAATTTTGCAAAAGACTATTAATAGATCTAGAAAGAATTGGTCTAAGAAACTTGATGATGCTTTATGGGCTTATAGAATTGCCTATAAAAACCCAGTGGGTATGTTTCCATATAAAATGGTTTATGGAAAGGCTTTTCACTTACCTCTTGAATTAGATCATAAAGCTTATTGGGCCATCAAAGAGCTCAACTATGATTTTGAACTTGCCGGTGAGAAGAGGTTATTTGACATAAGCTCGCTTGATGAATGGAGAACCCAAGCCTATGAGAATGCCACGTTGTTTAAAGAAAAAGTTAAAAGATGGCATGAAAAAAGGATACAAAAGCATGAGTTTAATGTAGGTGATCATGTTTTGCTATACAACTCTCGTTTAAGATTTTTTGCAGGGAAGCTTCTCTCTAAATGGGAACGTCCTTAAATTATCGAGGAGGTCTATCGTTCCGGTGCCATCAAAATCAACAACGCCAAAGGTGGTAAACGGTCAAAGAATCAAACAATATATCTCAGGTACTCCCATAAATGTTGAGACAAATATAATTAATACCCTAACACTGAAGGAGTACATAAGGGATACTTTCCAAAACGTTTCAGACTCTGAAAAGGAATAGGTATGTGGTACGGTAAGTAAACCGACTCCAAAACTGTTCTAATGGCAATTTTTCTCCATTTTAGAATATTTAAAAAATAAGGAAAATTAAAAGTAGTCCGAAAGAGACACAAGGAGACCACAAGGGTGGAGGGCGCGCCCTACCCCCCTGGGCGCGCCTCCCTGCCTTGTGGTCACCTCGTGTGCCCTCCAGACTCCGTTTTCTTGCACAAAACTTCTTTTGGTCAGTAAAAATTCATTATACAATCTCCCGAAGGTTTTGACCATTGTACCACGATAAAACCCTCTGTTCTTGTTTCGAGTTGTTTCATGTCAGAGTTTTCAAGGCCAGGCATCATGTCGTGTCCCTCCTCCAACAATAGTGGAGATGATGCTTGGCTAATGAAGATGGAGATGAAGAGAGAAGACCTTGGGGAAACCAACGAGGGTGATAAGATCAAGAAGGTCGCGGGAGATCAAGTTCCGGCAGCATAGGAAGAAGACATCCTTTAACCATACTACAATCATCTGACCCGTACTGAAATTGAAGCTTTTAAGATGATTGAAATAGTAAATAAATATCTCACTCATGAAAATATTCTGTTGCAAGAGCATATCATCACCCTCCAAAGCATCATTCATAGATTGGAGTATCTCCTGCGCTCGAAGTGTGGCACCACTGCATCAACAACTCCATCATCACCACCCCCAAAGAAAGAGACATAAATACATGGGTATGGGCACTCCCCTTAGCAACTGCCAGGCTTGGGGGAGGTGCCCCAGTATCATATCACCATCACACCTTTACCTTTATCGTTTTTCTTAGTTCGATCCTTTTGGTTATATCTTGATCCAGTAGAATAAAGTTTTTAGTATGATCTAGCTTTGAGTTTTGTTTTGAGATCTATCTATGTAATCGAGTCCGTAAGCTATATAATAAAGAGCTGTTTTGAGTTGAGGGCTTTGCTTTCCTACTATGATCTTGAGGGAATAAAAATAAGAGAAAGAAAGAAAAAGAAAAAAAGATCATAGATTAATCTTATGGAGAGTAATGACTTCACCTATAAAGAGTATGATGAATAAAAGTTGTTGAGAGTTGACAAACATAGTTTTTGTCATTGTTGCAATTAATAGGAAGTAATAAAGAAAGAGAGGTTTTACATATAAATATACTATCTTGGATATCTTCTGTAATTGTGAGCACTCATTAAAATATGACATGCTAAAAAGTTGATGTTGGACAAGGAAGACAACATAATGGGTTATGTTTTCTTATATCTGAATAGAAGTTATATTGTCTAGGATCCTCCAACATGTTGAGCTTGCTTTTCCTCTTATGCTAGCCAAATCCTTTGCACCAAGTAGAGATACTACTTGTGCATCTAAACATCCCTTAAATCAGTTTTGCCATGAGAGTCCACCATACCTACCTATGGATTGAGTAAGATCCTTCAAGTAAGTTGTCATTGGTGCAAGCAATAAAATTTGCTCTCTAAATATGTATGATCTATTAGTGGTGAAGAAAATAAGCTTTATACGAACTTGTGATATGGAAGAAATAAAAGTGACAGATTGCATAATAAAGTTCTTTATCACAAGCGGCAATATAAAGTGACATTCTTTTGCATTAAGATTTTGTGCATCCAACCATAAAAGCGCATGAAAACCTCTGCTTCCCTCTACGAAGGGTCTATCTTTTACTTTTATCTTCTACCCTTATACAAGAGTCATGGTGATCTTCACCTTTCCTTTTTACACTTTTTCCTTTATATATCCACTCGGATGTATGTTTTCATAAAGTATTATTGTTGACATTACCCTTGAGGTAAAAGGTTGGGAGGCGGAACTATAAGCCCTTATCTTTCTCTGTGTCCGATTGAAGCTTTGAACCCATAAGTATCGCATGAGTGTTAGCAATTGTGAAAGACTAAATGATAGTTGAGTATGTAGACTTGCTAAAAATCTCTTGAATTGACTCTTTCCGATGTTATGATAAATTGCAATTGCTTCAGTGACTGACATCACAGTTTGTTAGTTTTCAATGAAGTTTCTGATTCATACTTTACCTTATGAATGAATTGTTACTTTGGGAAGAAATTATATGACATTATATGTTGCTGTTCTAAAGATGATCATGATGCCCTCATGTCCGTATTTTATTTTATCGACACCTCTATCTCTAAACATGTGGACATATTTTTCGATTTCATATTTTGCTTGAGGACAAGCGAGGTCTACGCTTGGCGGAGTTGATACGTCCATTTTGCATCATGCTTTTATATCGATATTTATTGCTAGGATGTTATTACATATTATAGCACAATACTTATGCCTTTTCTCTCTTATTGTACAAGGTTTACATGAAGAGGGAGAATGCGACAGCTGGAATTCTGGACTGGACAAGGAGCAAATATTAGAGACCTATTCTACACAACTCCAAAAGTCGTGAAACTTCACGGAGAGTCATTTTGGAATTAATAAAAAATATTGGGCGAAGAAAGCACCAGAGAGGGGCCACCAGCCATCCACGAGGGTGGGGTAGGCGCGCCCCCTGCCTTGTGGTCCACCTGGTAGGCCCCCGATGCCCATCTTCTGCTATATGGTGTGTTTTGACCTGGAAAAAAATCAAAAGGAAGCTTTCGGGATGAAGCGCCGCCTTCTCGAGGCGGAACCTGGGCAGAACCAATCTAGGGCTCCAGTGGAGCTGTTCTGCCGGGGAAACTTCCCTTCGGGAGGGGGGAATCGAAGCCATCGTCATCACCAATGATCCTCTCATCAAGAGGGGTCAATCTCCATCAACATCTTCACCAGCACCATCTACCCTATTTCATATCTTGTATCCGATGTTTGTCTCAAAACCTCAGATTGGTACTTGTGGGTTGCTAGTAGTGTTGATTACTCCTTGTAGTTGATGCTAGTTGGTTTATTCGATGGAAGATCATATGTTCAGATCCTTAATGATAATTAATACTCCTCTGATTATGAACATGAATATGCTTTGTGAGTAGTTACGTTTGTTCCTGAGGACATAAGAGAAGTCTTGTTATAAGTAATCATGTGAATTTGGTATTCGTTCGATATTTTGATGAGATGTATGTTGTCTTTCCTCTAGTGGTGTTATGTGAATGTCGACTACATGACACTTCACCATGATTTGGGCCTAGGGGAAGGCATTGGGAAGTAATAAGTAGATGATGGGTTGCTAGAGTGACAAAAGCTTAAACCCTAGTTTATGAGTTGCTTCGTAAGGGGCTGATTTGGATCCATATGTTTCATGCTATGGTTAGATTTATCTTAATTCTTCTTTCGTAGTTGCGGATGCTTGCGAGAGGGGTTAATCATAAGTGGGAGGCTTGTCCAAGGAAGGCAGCACCCAAGCACCGGTCCACCCACATATCAAATTATCAAAGTAACGAACGCGAATCATATGAGCATGATGAAAACTAACTTGACAATAATTCACATGTGTCCTCGGGAGCGCTTTGCTTTATATAAGAGTTCGTCCAGGCTTGTCCTTTGCTACGAAAAGGATTGGGTCACCTTGCTGCACCTTGTTTACTTTTGTTACTTGTTACCCGTTATGAATCATCTTATCACACAACTATCTGTTATCGATAATTTCAGTGCTTGCAGATAATACCTTGCTGAAAATCGCTTGTCATTTCCTTCTGCTCCTCGTTGGGTTCGACATTCTTACTTATCGAAAGGACTATTATAGATCCCTATACTTGTGGGTCATCAGGTTTGTGTTCTCGCTGATCTGATAATTAAGATATTATGAGTTTATGTTATTGTGTCAAGTTGTTTTTGTTGGTTTGCTTATATGTGGAATTGGATCCTTTCTCGACAACATGGTGAAGATCTTGTGATTCGATGAGCCGTACTTATAAGGGATCATCCTAGGCCCAAGTATGTTCATCGTTCAAGGTTTCGTGTCTTTTTGGATGGGCAACTCAAGAGACTTTCGGAAACATTTATTGGCAGTCAAGTTCATGCACGCGAAAGAGCGATAGTATCATTGCTCCGATCTAACTGCAACATCTCTACTGAAGTCTTGGGAGTATTTCGTCTCACAAAGATGGATACCACAGGGAAGATATTTTCGAGATATCGAAATAACTCTTAGTGAAATGAGTTACTTTGTATTTTATTCGGTCTTAAATCCAATATATAATACATGTAATAGCTACAAGTATGAATAAAATTACAAGTGTTTCTCAACATAAAATAAAAATGTGTGCAAAACAAATGTTCATAACTTACTAAAAATATCCCTCTTATAAAAATAAAGTACTAAACATATTCAATGCGAACAAAGATAAGAAATAGGCCGTTATATAAAACTCATGTATATAAAAACACACATAAATTCATTGAATTAAATACACATACACATTTCATATAAATGGTCAACAGGCAATAAATAGAAGCGGGGATAATGAAATATGGCCAAAATAAAAGATGGAAAGAAATGAAATATATAATACAAATAAATAAATGAATTATGTATGAAGATGAGAAATGAATAGGAATAAACAAAAATGAAAAAATAATATTAAAATAAAAGGAAGGGTTTTAAAAAAATGATTCAGACTCTTGATGTACAATCCCACCATCTGGTTTTAACCTTCACGACACAAATTAATATTCTTAGTTTTTTTTTACAATACATCGTTATGAATGCCTACCGCACCACTTTACATTTTATTTTTCTTGTAAATAAAGTGAAATCTAAAAGAGACAAAAAAACATCTGATAACCTACCCGAATCGACAGAGTATGTAGACGAAATGTTGCTTCCTTCTACTTAAGGCAATAACCCATTCACAGGAAAATTAATGCAAACAAAATTGGATTTCAGGTAACAAACCACATCTCTTCTTTCCACCAATCCAGGCTCATCTAAAAGAACTTAATATAGAAATTTTGGATTTTAGAAATAGACCACCCCTAGGTTTTCGCGGCAACTGGCCATGCTGGCTGCATGGTTGCAATGCAAGGGCATGTTTAGTTCATAACGCAATTTGTCAGCATCTGCCATAAGTATTTGTCACACATGTCTAAGGTGAGACGACCAAAATTAGTTTCACACTTTGCCACACCCGAGATAATTTGTCACACTTTTCCAAGGCAATGACATGTAGAGTCCAGTTTATATGAAAGAGATCTCGTCACAAGTGTGACTGTAACCCAAACAGGAGGCTAACTCAATCGAACTTAAATTGGGAACAATAAATTGCATTTTAATGGTTCTGGACCTCCTCAACATCGGTGCAACGACAACTGAACCCCTCCTACAGTTTTCCTGGCTCCGTCCTTGCACGTCCTAAACCTTAACAAATTTCTACGTATTACTTTCTCTGTTCCTAAATATTTGTCTTTTTAGACATTTCAACAAGTGACTATATACGGAGCAAAATGAGTTAATCTACACTCTAAAATATGTCTATATACATCCATATGTGGTAGTTCATTTGAAATCTTTAGAAAGACAAATATTAAGGAACGGAGGGAGTAGAAAAGTGTACTATTCCCTTCGTTCGAATTTATTGAGCTCATTTATATTTTAGGCCACCATTTGACCATGACATAGCTAACAAAATATGGGATATATGTTACAGAAAGTATGACAGTGGATTTGTATTCAAGGAGGCATTCCATATACTCCATATAGTTTTTGTGATATACTCCCCCCGTCCGCAATTACTTGTCACAGAAATGGATGAAAATTGATATATCTATAACTAAAATATGTCTAGATACATCAATTTCTATAACAAGTATTTTTGAACGGAGGGAGTATAATTTATATTTATAGTTAAATTATATAATTAAAATAGAAGGGGTAATAAATCTGGTACAACTCACTTTCCAAGTCTTTCCCAGGCCCGCGTGATTCCGTCCATTATAATAAAAAAGCATATCGTATGTTGTCATCAAAGCTTGAAACAGTAAAGTGCTGTCTGTGAGAGTACAGGAGTACTACTACTCTACTTGACCGCTGGTACGGCGTATAGTGTACTCGTAGAATGGATCAGAGATTCAGAATATGCACCACCGTAGCAGGCAAAATTGACAAATTTAACCTATGAACGAAATCAAATCACAGAATGAATTGCTCGTGAAACTATTTCACACGGCTGACCTTTTTGTATGACGTCCGACACGAAGGCGCCACACTACACTGTGCAACGCCTCGCAGACAGGCGCTACACGTCTGGCCAGCGTCGCATCCGTGCGATCCAAAAATTACTAAGTCAGTGTGCAGCGCCTGAGAGCTAGGCGCCACACTATACAATGTAGCGCCTAGCTTCTAGGCGTTGCACTAGTGGTTGCTTCATTTTGTAGTGCAACCACTAGTGCAGCGCCTGAGAGCTAGGCGCCATACTATACAGTGCAGCGCCTAGCTCGTAGGCTCTGCACACTGACTTAGCAATTTTTAGACGGGACAAATGTGACCTAGGGACAAGTGTGAATTCAATTCAAAACTCCAAAGAATCAGAAAGATCAGACCTGTGACTACAACAGCCCATCGATCGGAGTTGGACAGAGTTAAATAATGAGCCCACGAAAAGTTGCTTAAAAGCTTGACAGTTCCTATATTCTTCTGCTTAGCCCCCCCACGTCATCAACCACTGGTAATTACACCACTATATACTTCCTTCGTTCGGAATTACTTATATCGTAGTAATGGATGTATCTAGATGTATTTTAGTTTTAGATACATTTATTTCTGAGACAAGTAATTCCAAATGGAGGGAGTACTGGATAAGTAGGCATAGAAGATAGGAGTATATACGTGAGCAAAGGCTCCTGCTTCTTGGCCCACGCGTCAGAGAGCTGATATGCCTGTATGATGGCATTGTGGCAGCGTACGGTGCCAACTGCTTCACTGTCAGTCACTCAGTCCAGTGAGCACGCTCATGTGACTAGTGAGCACGCCAAGTCTGATAGCGTGGTCTCAGTTCTGTAGCCACACTGCACCGCACTACACCCTTCGCTGACATAGCGGTCGAGCAATATTTGGGCCCACATGTCATCTTCTAGTCCTTTATCATCGCCCCATGGCCTATCTCAAATGTACCGCATGTACCGATGACTGGTAGAGTAGGTGGGACTGAGGTGTGCGTGTCCCCACCTGTCATCCTAAAGATGCGCGCCGCGCTGGTTCCTCTTTTCCTTAAACCGCACGCCAGAACCAGGGCCAAGCCCACCACCGGGGAAAGAGCAGAGGACGGAAAGGTCAAAAGGCAGGGAGCAAAACAGTGACCACAGGAGGAGTACGCAGCCAACGGAGCCGAGGGGCTGACAGATATGCTTCCGGGAGGGGAAGACGGCAAGCGGCGCGGCGCCACCGCCGACAGCGACGCCGACGCCGAGGCCGGCGCGAACGCGGCCGCCCTGAACGACCTCTGCGCCACAGCCGGGGACGCGGGGCGTCCCGTGCCCGCGCCGTTCCCGAGGGCGGCGGCCTGGGCGGTCGCGGCGCTGCTCGCGGTGGGGATCGGGCTCGGCGTCCTCGTCCTCGCCGTCGTGCGCAGCCCCGTGCTGCTCGTGCTCGCGCTGGTCCTCTCGGCGGCCGTGTCCGCGTTCCTCCTGTGGAATGCCGCGGCCGCGGCTTCCGGCCGCGTGCTGCGGCGATTCGTCGACGGGCTCCCGGCCTCCAGCCTCCGCGTCGCCGCCGACGGCCAGCTCGTCAAGATTACCGGCGTACGTTTTACGGTTGCTTATGCATTTTACCCGTTCTCAATCGCAATTGCAATGGAATTGATTTAACAAGTCCAACAAGTGCTCCGTTCTGAAGTCTCGTGCCTGCCGAAATTGAGCCGCCATTTAGCGAGGCAGTAAATTCAGTAGCATTTTGTATGGAGTATACTAAATGTATCGATTTCTAAGATAAGATATGTGGAGTATAATGCGTGCGACGTGTAGCCTTTCCGCATCTTGTGGCAATCCCACTCATGTGCCGTGTAGTATAGGTGCATCAATCTTTTGGATGGGTGTATGCTCGTTGACCTTATCTTGAAAGTTAGTTCTCTCAGATTAGATTGCTGTGAATAGAAGCTTCGCTGGCTGGATATTACTATAATCTTGCAAGGGGAAAAGAGCTGCCTACTTTATTTGCCAAGCTTACAGAAGTAACTTCTATGTAAAGACTAATGATCGTTCCTTTTGGTTCATTGTTGTGGTACAAGCATTGTTTTCCTTGTGTATTTACCATGTGAGTAGAATGGTGTGCTAATCTCATATATGTTGTAATGTTCCTTCTTTTATGCAGCCTGTTTCATGTGGTGATATTTCGTTGATTTCTTCATATGAGAAGGTGGAGAACTGTGTATACACCTCTACGCTGCTAAGAAAATGTGTTAGATGGGGTTCTGAGGTGGCAAATCCTAAAAATAATTGTTCCAGGTGGAAATTGACACATGCTGAGGTAAGAATGCTCTGCGGTTATCTACATCTAATTTGCATAGATTTATTTGTCCTTGCATGTATGAGACACACACTTTATTCATCTTGCACCTATCTCATCGTTATTTTGCTTCTTTTCTGTAATGACTATGTATTCTGCTTATCATGCCTTAAGCTAGTCTACGCATCGCAACTGTGTTACAAACATACTATCAGTTTATGCACCAAGGGTATTCCCTATCATTTTTGCTCCTTTTCCAGAATAATTATGGTAAGCAACAAAATGCACCAAGGGTCAACATTTTCCTTTTTGTTCACTTGAAATATTAAATTGAAATCCTAATGCCTGTTCTCAGTTATGTGCAAATTTGAAGAGATTTTGGCTGCATAGTTCAATATGTTTATCTAATTCGTATTGAAAGGGTAGATGTAACAAATTGATATTTCGTTTCTGAAGAATTTTGATTCCTTGGAAGTAAATTCTACCGTCTTTTGAATCCAATTTCAAATTTTATACACTAGCCTTCCAGTTTTGTAACTTTATAGTGCTTCTGGCGTTATTGTAGATTTGTAGTACCTAGTGAGATACTACAGACATATGCTACTTTTCTCATTTGAACATTCTGTGGAGTTCGGCAGAGGTTTGCTGCTGATTTCTACATAACAGATGCAAAATCAGGTAAAAGAGCCTTGGTGAAAGCTGGGTACCACACGAAAGTTGTTCCATTGATCGATGAAAATGTTCTGGTTACAACAAGCAGAAGTACCGATCTATCTTCAACCTTGAAATGTTGGCTACAAGAAAGAAATCTTTCTTCTGAAGAAGCTCAGCTTATCCGTCTTGAGGAAGGGTAATCAAATTTGTCCTGAATATCCACACCTTTTGTTTGTATCTTTGTATATCGAGCCATCGGAAACTTACATGATTGCACAAACTTGTAGATATATCACGGAAGGAATGAGGTTGAGTGTGATTGGAATTTTGAGCAAGAAGAATGGAGAGTTCATGATATTTCCTCCCCGTGAACCAATATCTACAGGTTGTGTGTTGCTGTCATTTCTCCTTCCAGCTTACTTTGATGGAATAGTTCTGAGACTAGTAGACAAGAGTTATTTTATGCCACATTCTGGAATTTCATGAAATATTTGACAATTCATGAGATGTAACAGCTAACAATTTTCAATCCAATACCCTTTTCCCCTGAAATCGTCTTTTGTACTGTACCACAAACTTTGCTTGAGGACTCACATGGCTCGTTTTAGGTAACCCTATACATTAGAATGTGCATTCTTACTCGTTTGTGCCAATCTGACGTCTCCTTCTATCTGGTGACGGATCTTATTGTCTTACTTCATTTGTTGTTTCAGTGGTTCTCGTCTTATCGGCCTGTTGCTATGTTGTCATCATTTTGTTTTGTTTGTCCCTTGGTAGTGTGGACAAAACTGTAAATTTATTTGCAGTGTTCTGTACTGTCATAGTGTCATCATTTTGTTTAGTTTGTCCTTTGGTATTTTGGCCAATACTGTAAAATTATTTGCAGTGTGCCTCAGAAACCTTCATCGTTTGGTTGTCGGACCACTGGAGAAAATACATGTGCCTGTATTTTACCCGTCTCAACTAATTTAAGTTTGAAGATGTGTTGCTCTTTATAACAGAATTTGTATGATGCTTTTGTTGTAGAAGAATTAGAGTTTTATATTTTATTTTCAGATTGGGCATTATGAGCTCAGAAGCTGTGCAAAGGTCATGCAGTCCCCATCTAGGATCCAATCATATTTTCAGGCTTTCCGAAACATTTGTTTCTGGAAGGCAGCATTGTCAACCAGATAACAACTTTTATTGCATGATTAAATCTTCTTCCTTTGCTGGGCTGTTGTCATTCTGCATAGCTTTCAAGCGCCCTCAATGGCTTTAGTAAATCAACACAAGTCAACTTCAGGACACTTCTAACTGAAGGGAACCCCAACCACAATTTAACAAGCATCAAGCAGAACTTAAAAGCTGTGGATCACAGATGAGGACGTTTACAGTGTACTGTAGTACTGTAGTTCTACCATGCTACTTGCTGTTTGCGGCAGTAATGGGCCTTCCTCCGGAACTGAAATGGAAGTACGGTGGTGGTAGTGCAGACTGGCAGTGTTGCTGCTGCAATTTGGGTCTGGTTAGTTCACGGGATTCTGAAAACACAGGTAGAAAAAAAACGCAGGAATATATGATAGGAATGCAGGTTCACATATTTCGTGGGTAGGAATTCTAGAAAGAGGTCCAGTGGATCCAGAGTCTCGCCGAAACAAGATATTGGGAACTTCTGTCTTTTCTTTCTCCAGAAATCTATATCGTGTGAAGGTTCCCTCAGAAAGTTGTAAAATTCCTGTGTTTTTCCTAGCTTACAGCGTTCCTAGGAATTTCTGCTCGGGGCTTGTCTGTTCCATTTCATTTTACCCGGAGAAAGACGACACAGCCATGATGATGTCCTGGTACTATACATCTGCGATGGCGACCCTTGTACCTTGCCGGCGAAGGGGGTCGCCACTGACACACATAACCCGGTCCCGGCCTCGTTGACGATCTGGGTGTGGCAATCACCGTGCCCGTCGTATTTGTTTGGTATTTGTTGAGTAACGTGATTGTATTAGGAAATATAGGTTAGACTAGGAAATATTCTAGCTTGCCTTGTACTCAAAGTAGATCATATACTCCTATATATATGGGAGCGCTGCTATGCACACGACGCATAGCAGACGATTTGTGCACGATAGGGCATATCCGTGCGTCCGTGCATATTATCAAAGTGCAGCAGACGGCTAGATGAAAATCGTGCACCTGTCGTCCATGGAGTGCATCGTCTGCATAGCTGTTTCGTATATATGGCTACGAGGCTCAAGCAATACAATTAACTATTCCACCAAACCTCTCTCTCCCTTTTAACATGGTATCTATCGCAAATCGATCCTAAACCCTAGCCGCCGCCGCTTCCGCACCTGCGCGCCGCCCCCGGGGCGGTCGGCCTCCATGACCGCCGCCCGTACCTAGGGTTCGTCCGCTGGTCGTGTTGACCGGCTGCCCTAGAGAGTCTTTTTCCCGAGTCCTTGCTCCGGATTTTTTCGCTCTCTCGCTGGTCGTTTTGATCGGCGTTTTTCTTTTTGGTTTTCCGATCTATGCTTGATCGGTTTGCGTCGCCCACCGCCGCTGTCGACACCGAGCGCCTCTACTTCGACCCCGGCGCGACCAGCCGGCCTCTCCTCTGACCCGGCGGCCAAGCGCGTCGAGGCAGCCCGTCAGGGCCAGCTGCCGTCCGCGCGTCGGTCCGCCCGTCGCCTTGCGCCGGCCGTCGCCGCCCTGCTCCGATCGGACACTTGCATCGCCCCGAACCGGCGGCCTTGCGCCATGCGACGACCAATCATAGTCGTCGCTCGCGCGCCGGCCCGCCCATCGATCCGCATCACCCGCCTCCGCCACGTTTGCACGGCGGCCCGGCGGTCTACCTCGCCGGCCTCGTCCTCGGCTGCGTCGGGACGGCTGTGTCAGGCTCGTCGGCTGCCTCAACTCGGGCGCCACTGCTTCGTTGGTCGCTCGGGCCTCGCTGCCCGGGTACCGACGTTGCTTTGGCAGCCCGGGTGCCGGTGCTGACAAGCTCGTCCGCACGACGTCTCACGCCGTCCGTCGTCGCCGGCTTCATCTCGGACTCCGCCGCCACCACGCCTCCACCGAGCAGCGTCCCCGGCCTCACGCGCGATCGGCTTGATCACCCGCTCGCCGTCGCGGTCCGCCTCATCTACGCCGCGCGACCGACCTGGCCCGTCGGTTACGCGCGCCTCCGCGGGTCCCGTGAAGATCGTCCGCAAGTTCAGCGCACCTCTCCACCGATCGAGCATCGGGCTGCCGCTGCGTCGCCCCGTCGGGCCGCAGCGCCGTCGCCCCGTGGTTCTCCTCGCGGCTGCATCGACTCGCGCGTCGCCGCTGTGTCGCCCCTTCGGACCGTAGTGTCGCGATCGTGGTCCCCACCGCCGCGCCGAGGCCGTCCCCGCGGTTGCACCGACTCGCAAACCGCCATTGCGTCGCCCCTTCGGGCCGCAACGTCGCGGCTCGCGGTCCTCGCCGCCACCCCGAGGTCTTCCCGCCGTCGCCCCGACCCGCCTACCGCCGCTGCGTCGCCCCTTCGGGCCGTCGCGCCGCGGCCCGCGGTCCACTCCGCCGTCTCCGCGCGTTGACCTCACGTGGTATGCGTCGCACGGTCTCCCTTGGCGCGGGAACGCCACCGTCCGCGCCGGTCTTCGTCACGCTATCAGGGTTCTTCGCCTACTTCGAGCACCGCCGCCGTGCTCCTAACCTAGCCGTCGCCGCCGCCGTCAGGCTGCCGCCGCCGCTCTTCTTTGGCCGCCGCCGCCGCTACCCATGTAACCGCCGCGGCCGCCAGTCCACCCCCTTCGTCTTCGTCCAGCACCAGCCCATCGCCAGCGTCGCTGTCATCTACCCCGACCGCTTCATCTACTTTGACAACCGCGAGCGACATTGGCCCCACGCCGATTGGCGCCGCAACCGTTGTCGAGTCCTTCTCTGCTGACCTCTCCGACTTCTTCGACATGGCGTACAGCTCGTGCAGGTCCCAGTTTACGCATGTCCGGTGCTGGCAACACCGCCGCATGCCTTCGTCCACGACGTGTCCTCGGGCCTGGCAAGCCTGGTGCGGCGCTTCGTCAACTTCGTCTTCGTCCGTCTACACATGTCCGGTGCTGGCAACACTGACGCGTGCCTTCGTCTACGATGTGTCCCCGGGGTTTGCAACCCCGGCGCGACGCGTCGTCAACATCATCTACTTCCTGGCGCACCACTACTTCGGCACCACTGCGCCCACGACTAACTCGGCGCCTCTTTGCGCTCACGGCTCCACGGTGACTTCCTTGACACCAGCTACCCCGACTCGACATCAACCACCGCATTCTTCGCAGGACTACCTCAACCACGGCTCCACCACCCACGCTCTCGGCTTAATCAACAAACGGCACAAAGGGCTACCGCCTGCTTGAGCAACCTCGTCAGTTTTCACTCCAGCCACGACTCCACGATGCTTCGACGGTTACGACTATGGGGGGGTGTCCGTCGGCTTGCCTTCGGATTCTTCTCCAGTCTCACTGTCTGCGTCGCTACCATTGTGACTGCGGGGGGATGTTGAGTAACGTGATTGTATTAGGAAACATATGTTAGACTAGGAAATATTCTGGCTTGCCTTGTACTCCAAGTAGATCATGTACTCCTATATATATATATATATGCCCACGAGGCTCAAGCAATACAACTAACTATTCCACCAAACCTCTCTCTCCCTTCCAACTGTATTGTCTTTTTTACACGGCCTCTGGTACTGTTGGGTTGTCCTTAGCCATTCTGTAGATTCAGTTATGTGTGAGATCCAAGCGTCATTTGCGCGGACGTAGTTGATTCGCGCTGGAGCGACTTTGAGTGCGGAGCTGGGATTTCCTCCTGAGACTGGCGCAGAGTCAGCCGGACGACCAACTCGTCCTCGTCCCCACATGGGATGAGGTCAGAGTCGACAGATCGGGTGATTTCGGAGTCGGATCTGCTGCCGGAGATAGTTGAATAGGAACTGGGGTAGAGTGGTTAGGATTTTGTCACAACCCTAGTTAGCATTTGCACTTGGACTAGCTAGAGTGATGTATCATGTTTAAATTTTCATTAAACTTGAAATGGGGATCAACAAACCCCAGCACCACCCCGCCCCCGTGGAAAATACCAGGATCAACTAAAAAATATTTCAATTAATTCAAAATGCCCTTCACAAAAGTTCATCATTTTTGAATTGGTCTAGAACCTCTGTCACAAATGGTGCACATTTTTCTAGGTCACTCTTGATTTTTGAATTAATTCATAAGTATTTGAATTTGGACATTTAAATTCTATAAATATTTTTAAATGTCCAAATAATTGTGAAAATATTTGAGGGCTGTTGGAAATAATTTCAGAAGTGCCCACAACTTTTTTCAGCTTTTTGTAAAGTGATTTGGTATTTTTACTAAATAAAAAACAACAACACAGAAAGAAAAACAGAAAGTTAAACAGAAAGCAGAGAGAGAAGGCCGCAGGCCACTTACCTCACTGGGCCGGCCCACCTGGCCCGCGCCAGTCATCACCTACCTCTGCCAGTAGGCAGAGGAAGGACAACGCACACGCGCCCGAGCGCGCCATGCCTCCTCCCTGCCTGCCTGTGTCCCCCAGGCCAGCACGATGCCTCGTTCCTTCTCCTCGGCGTCGTCCCGTCCCGCTGGACACCTCACTTCCCCCCATGTTCTCTCCCCTCGCCCTCTAGAAGCCATGGCCGACGCGCCTGTGAGCACGCCGTCATCGTAGACGTCGCCTCCGCAACTCATGTGCCTCCTCGCCGTGTCTACGAGCATCGCCACCTCGTCTGTGACCTTCCCGACAAGCCACGAGGCCTCGGACGCGCTGCACCGCCTCCACTGAGTTCCTCCTCACCATTCGGCCGCCGGAGATCCCCCTCGCCGCCCTTCTCAGCTCCGACCTTCCCTGAGCCCGTTTCGCCACTCGTCGCGTTCGCCGCGAGCCACTGACCCTTCTCCCTCCCTCCGTTTTACCCTTTGGGCGCTATAGCTGCCGCCCCACCGATGACCGAATGCGCCGCCGCCTGCGCTCGTTGCCAACGCGCCCCCGACCACCAAATGGCCCGGCTGTCGTGTCCAACATGCTCGCTGCCTCGCGTAGATGCCCTAGGTGCCACGCCCGCGCCACTAAGGCCACCGCAGCCGCATCGCCGTGCACACTCGAACGCCAGCCGCTGCCACGAGCTCGTTTCTGACAAGCTCCGGCCGCCCCAGCTGCTGCCGCCTGCTGCGATGGGCGCGGGTGAGCTCCAGCTCCCCGTGGGTGCTCTTCGCCGCTCGTTTGGGCGCCGAGAGAGCGAGCCCGAGCTCTCTGCCGCGTATGTTGATGCCGGCGGATTAGCCCCGATTGACCAGGGGTTTGACCTCCCCTGTGTCAATGACAGGTAGCCCCACCTTGCTAATTAAGTTAGATTAGGTTTAATTAAAATTAGATTAGTTCTGTTAGACTGACACGCGGGACCCACTTGTCAGTTTGACCTGGGCCGCCCCGTTGACCCGTTGACGTCATGATGGCACAGTGCTGACGCAGTAATTCCTTTTTTGGAATTAGTTTAATTTCTAAATAACCAAAAAATCTAGAAAAAGAGTTAAACTTCAAAAAATCATAGAAAATAATCTATAACTCAGATGGAAAAGATTTATATATGAAAGATGATTCAAAAAATCCAATATATCCATTGGTACTGGTTTCATGCATGACAAAGCAACTTAACTTTGCTGTATAGATCAAAACAAGTTAATGCACTTTGGAAATTCATAATTTAAGTTTGAATTTGAACCTTTGGTTCAAATAGACTCAAACCCTTCTGGTTTTAGTTGCATTAGCTCAAACACATCCATTTTTCCATGTCATGAGCATGCATCATGTTGTTGCATATTGCCTTGTATTGACTGTGTTATTGGTGTGATCTCCACGGTAGGTCTTGCTCCCGAGGATATCCGCGAATATTGAACCGAATAATAGTACCCTTCCACCACCCTGCTAGGCAAGCAACCCCATTGAACATTCCGATACAAACCCAACTTCTCGCTTCTGCTGTCTTTTACTGCATTAAGACAACATTGTTTCAACTGCTATTTGCTGCGGTTGCTGAACCCTATTCCTTTGCATGACCTGTCATTGCATAGTAAATAGTTGAAACCCACTAGCATGTTTAGGAGTTGATTGAGCCATGTTGTGTTACCTACCATGCTATGCTTAGAGTCGTGTCAGGTTTGGTTCATCTGGGTGATGGATCAGAGTGATATGGTTGTGTTCGGTAATGAGAGTGAAGTGTTGAATCTGTTTTGGTAAAGGTATCGATGAGAGGCCATGTAGGAGTACATGGTGGATTATTTCATTGGAACCGTCCTTAGGAACTGAGTTATGTGTGTGTGATCCAAGATCAGCTACTACCACACATTGGGATCCTTAATTGACTCTCTCGGCTTATTGATTGCCTTGTCCTCTGTCCAGGAGTTGCAAGTAGTTTCTGATGTTTGTAGTATGCTGGAGGCCATGCGCATGCTGACCTTAGGGGTGGGTTGTGATGGGGCAGGCACGTGGCACAGTGTACCGGGGCACCCGTTTGGTGGACTCGGGAACCCTGCACACATCGTTTAGGGACATAGTGGAAACCTCAGCCGACCTTCCTTGTGGATGAAACCCGAATAGGCGATAAACCTGGACTAGAGACTTGTGTGGTTAGTCAGGTCGTGACCGACACCCTCACTGGGCTTCTGCTTAAAGGTTGTCGAGTACATGTCGTGTAAGCGGCGATAAGTGGTGGAAGCATGTGTGAAGAAGTACACCCCTGCAGGGTTATCAAACTATTCGAATAGCCGCATCCATGGTAATGGACTACTAGGGTACTTATGCAGTTCATAGACAAGTTAATGGTTACTCATAAAAGTCTCAAGACAAGTGTGAGTGTCGTGGATGGCCCTCTCGTAGGAAGACGAGAGAGGATCCACGGTTGAGTATTATTGTGGTGATTAGTGGACCCATCTGCGCTATCTCATCTTATTAAAACTACTGATAAACGTAGTATAGGATAGCCAAGAGTCTTACTTGGCTTGCTGCAATAAACACCACTACCCTTGTTCATAATGTTGCATGTATGATAGGATCTGATGAAGACTTGCTGAGTACCATTGTACTAATGTTTGCTTAATAAATTGCTGCAGAGGAGAACACCGCCCCCTCTGATGGATTCTACATAGACCTCGATGTTGACAGCTTGCTACACAGGTGGCAATCCCAAGCCTGTGCAGGATCACTGTAGATAGACATGCTTCGTCAAGTGTCTTTCTTTTTAGTTGTTTGTAATCGGACAAGTTTAGCTTCTGCATGTGCTTGTATGCTTGCATGACTTGAGTGTTGGGTCGTGTGACCCCACCTGTATGGCTATGTTATGTATGGTTCTTCAGAACCTTCTAAATAAATACTTTGAGTCATAGAGTTTTGTTGTGATGCCATGTTGTATTTGCACGTATCGATCATATTGTGTATATGCTTTTTGAAATGCTTGGTATGTGTGGGATTTGACACCTAGTTGTTTATTCTTGGTGGCCTCTCTTATGGGAAAATGTCTCCTAGTGCTCCCACTGAGCCATGGTAGCTGCTACTGCTCCAGAACACATGGATGATCGGCATGTGTCCTTCTTTGCTCATGTGTCTGTCCGACCGGCGACATGTTAGCTTGCTACAGCCCAGTTTCTCTCGCTACTGACCGACACATGCATTGCTGGGTCATGTATGAATGTCCCTGTAAGTTAGTGCCACCTTGGGTTCACGACTAGTCATGTCGGCCTGGGTTCTCTGTCATATGGATGCTAGCGGCACTATCATATACGTGAGCCAAAAGGCGCAAACGGTACCGACCCAGATAAGGTGGCAGCCGTGGGTTACCATGCGTGAGGTTGCAAGGTGAAAGAATGTGTTACATGCTAGATCGATGTGCTTAGGATCGGGGTCCTGACAGATTTGGTCTGAAAACAGAATATGGACAAATATATGTGGGGTTGGCATGAGCCAGTGTGGGCCGGAGCTGACGTGGCGCGTCCGGGCCTCCCCATATCCGCCCCGTATGTGGGCTGAATATGAGGAGTTCCAGTTAGCCTGGACGTATAGGGTTGGTATGACGGGCATGACTGGGTCGTATTTTCTAGACCGGTCATTGAACAAGTTGTTCTCCCGGACGTACAAGGGGCGTTTAAGGAGTCTGGTGGTACATGATCTTACATGTGTACTCCCAAGGTAATTGTTAGTTGGTACTTCATCTAGTTCTTTTTACTCCGCGTATTAGATTTATGTCCAAAAAAACTTTGGAAAGTTTGATCAAATTTATATTAAAAAATATCAACATCTACAATATCAAATATATATACTATGTATGTACATTTTATAATGAATTTGATAATATTGATTTGGCGTTGTGAATGTTGATAATTTTTTTTGTAAATTTGGTCAAAGTAGAGATACTTTGACTTAGAACAAAACTTATATGCATACTAAAAAAGACCAGAAGGAGTACTATCAAGATGAATGATGCAACTGCAGGGCTTGTTTATTTCACAAGAAACTAGCAAAAGAGCCCGTGCATTGCAACGGAAGAAAAAAGTATAACATGTCCCTAATGCAATAACAATGACTGAAGACTGCAATAGGTCCACATCTTTTATTTCAACATGGCATTAGCAAAAAAAATTGCGCGTTGCAACATGTGTAAAAAATAATATCAATTCAAGACCTCAATTGGTCCATGTGCATACCATTTGTGTTGTGTCTTATCGTCCTTCCCACTCTTGGCGAAGGTTTCCTCGGTGTTCACACAACTACAACGTGTTTGAATGTGGTCAATCCTAAGATGTGTGTCACTCTCTCCGCATAAGATGAGAAATCTGCTTTCTTTCCCCCTGTGAGGTTTTGCTGAGGCATGCATGCGATATGCGAGATTACAAATCTCGGATGTGGTTTTGGTGAGGTGTTGATTTCCAATACAGATCTACACTGATACGAAAAAATATAGATTATTGAATCCTAAATAACATTATATAAAACAACATCATATTCATATTGTACACATTTTTCTAATCAATTTTCATATATAACATGTCAAAATTGGCGTTAGGGTTTAAAAGATATGGACATTTAAAAAAAATATTTTAATCTATCCATGGACCGCGGGTTTATTAAACGAAATACCAAGGTTTTTCCGGCAAAAAGCGAAAGGTTTTCTGGACTCACCTAAAGTAGGAGCGCAGTTTGATTAACCGACATATCTAGGGTTTTTTTGCTAAAACAAAACATTTTCTATATTTACTTAAAACAGGATCGTGGGTTGAATTCATGAAACTGCAAAGGGTTTTCTACAAATGGCGTGACTGTTGGGGAACGATAGCTACGCCCCTGGCCATCAGGTCAGGTTTGGAAACCTAAACTACACGGCCGACATCCGCGGAGACTTGATCTTTGATAGATTCGGGCCCGTTTCAGGAGCGCCGAACAATCATGACGTGCATGACCGAGATCTGCAGTCGGACAGTATTCGGAACATCGCACCTGCAACAGCTCCGGACTTCATTCCAGAGCAGGTCGTGCCTTCCAAGGACGGGTGGATGGACCCCGCCCCAAAGGCCACATGCTCATCAGCGTTGGAGCCGAACACAGACTCCTCTCCTCAGGAAATAAGTACCTCCGGATTCCCGGACTCATCTCCGGTAGTGTGTTCCGGACCGCGCACGTCCGTGCCCATCGAATCTAATTGGGCTCCAGTCATGGAGTTCGCCGCCGCGGATATGTTTCAGCACTCACCCTTCGGAGACGTGCTAGATTCTTTATGGTCTCTCTCTCTGTCAGGAGACTCCTGGCCGAACTATGTTCGGCTCGAGTGGGAAGCTGGCGACGAAGAAATTCGTTTCCCACCCACCACCCACTTAATAGCCACGGTCGATGACTTGTCCGATGTGCTTAACTTCGACTCCGAAGACATCGATAGTATAGATGACGATGTGGGAGAAGAACAGGAACCACCGCCCACAGGGCGCTGGACTGCCACCTCTTCATATGATATATATATATATATGGTGGATACTCCCAAAGAAACCAATGGCGATGAGGCAACGGGAGATAACCCCTCAGGCAAGAAAGCAAAATATGGGTGTCATCGGCGCCGCTCCAAGCCTCGCCACTAGTGCCGAAGAGGAATACAATCCTGATCAACCCACCTTCGAGCAACCCGAACAGGAACACGGGCAGGCTAGCCCAGACGAACATGCGACAGACGGATACTTGGAGGACGATAACTATTATGCCTCCCTCCGAAGACGAGGTGAGCCTCGGTGACGATGAATTCGGTGTACCAGAGGATCCCATAGAGCAGGAGCGCTTCAAGCATAGGCTTATAGCCACTGCAAGAAGCCTGAAAAAGAAGCAGCAGCAGCTCCAAGCTGACCAAGATCTGCTCGTAGACAGATGGACTGAGGTCCTGGTGGCCGAGGAATACGGACTCGAACCCCCGAGCAGGGGATACCCAAAACACAAACCACTAGAAGAAGAGGTCGAAGAGCCCGAACTTCCAGCACAAGACAAGGCTGACCGGCCACCACGTGGCCGTGATAAAATGGCATATCAGGCAGGACACCAGCCCTCACCCCCATGCCGGTTCACTACGGCCTGGGGCAATACGCAGGACCTGCGAGACATATTATAAAATAACACAGGACAACCTAGATCGATCTACGGATCACGAGGGCGCGCCACAGCTCAGGACACCGATTGTCACGCCGGATACAACACTGATAAATCTGACCGGGCCGGACATTACCGACCAGACCCAATCAGACTACGCCGCGACATAGCCCAGCACAGAGGCGCCGCACACCCCCTTTGCTTCACTGATGAAGTAATGGAACATGAATTCCTAGAAGGGTTTAAACCTGACAACATCGAGTCATACGACGGCGCAACAGACCTCGTGGTGTGGATCGAGGATTTTCTTCTCCACATTCACATGGCCCGCGGTGATGACCTACATGCCATTAAGTATCTCCCACTCAAGCTCAAAGGGCTAGCCAGACACTGGCTGAATAGCCTGCCAGCGAACTCCATTGGCAGTTGGGAAAATCTTGAGGACGCATTCCTCGATAACTTCCAAGGCACCTATGTGCGACCACCGGATGCTGATGACTTATGTCACATTACCCAACAGCCCGAAGAATTAGCCAGGAAATTCTGGAGTCGGTTCCTAACTGAAAAGAACCAAATTGTTGACTGTTCGGACGCCGAGGCCCTGGCGGCCTTTAAGCATAATATCCGTGATGAGTGGCTTGCCCGACACCTTGGCCAAGAAAAACCGAAGACCATGGTGGCACTCACGACACTAATGACCCGCTTTTGCGCGAGTGAGGACAGTTGGCTGGCTTGCAGCAACACCGCGCCAGGAAACCCTGGCACCTCATATACCCGTGACAGTAACGGAAAGCCACGACGCAACAGACACAAGCATCAAAACAATGGCGACAATGCGGAGGACACGGTGGTCAATGCCGGATTCAGCAACTCCAAATCCGGTCAATGGAAGAAGCCGTTCAAAAGAAACAACCCGGGATCGTCTAGTCTGGACCGCATACTCGACCGCTCATGCCAGATTCACGGCACCCCCGATAAACCAGCAAATCACACTAACAGAGATTGCTGGGTGTTCAAACAGGCCGGCAAGATAAATGCCGAGAACAAGGACAAGGGGCTGCACAGTGATGATGACGAGGAGCCCCGGCGACCGAACACTGGAGGACAAAAGAAATTTCACCCCCAGGTTAAAACGGTGAACATGATCTATGCCACTCACATCCCCAAACAGGAGTGAAAGCATGCACTTAGGGACGTCTATGCGATGGAGCCCATCGCCCCAAAATTCAACCCATGGTCATCCTGCCCGATCACCTTTGATCGTAGGGACCATCCCACCAGCATCCGTCATGGTGGCTCAGCCGCATTGGTCCTTGACCCAATCATCGACAGATTCCACCTCACGCGAGTCCTCATGGACGGTGGCAGCAACCTGAACCTGCTTTATCAGGACACAGTGTGCAAAATGGGCATCGATCCGTCACGGATCAAACCCACCAAAACCACCTTCAAAGGTGTAATTCCAGGGGTAGAGGCCCGCTGCACGGGCTCAATAACACTGGAAGTGGTCTTCGGATCTCCGGATAACTTCCGAAGCGAGGAGTTAATCTTTGATATTGTCCCTTTCCGTAGTGGCTATCATGCACTACTTGGACGAACTGCGTTCGCTCGTTTCAATGCGGTACCGCACTATGCATACCTCAAGCTCAAGATGCCAGGACCTCGCAGGGTCATAACAGTCAATGGAAACACAGACCGCTCCCTCTGTATGGAAGAGCATACTGCGGCCCTCGCGGCAGAAGTACAAAGCAGCCTCCACCGACAAACAGCCAATTCGGCAACGACATCCCCGAACACCGTCAAGCGAGTCTGGAGTACCCCGCAACAGGATCGTTAGGCACGCTAGGAGCTCGACTAGCAATCCGGCCTCCACGTTAGGGGAATACTCAGGTGGTCCTCTTCAATGATCGTTATACCTGTCTTTACATACCCGCATGTAGCCTGCCCTTGGATAGGATATGTCAAATAATCCTATTTTTTCTGCTTAATGCATCAATTGTACACCTACATTTTGCTGTATTGTCCAAATAAATTGGAAGTAGTACATAGCGTCAGCTTCTTATTACTATCCTCATATTTTCCGTTGAATATTTATTCAATATTGCATCTGTACACTTTGGTACAACTAGTTTGCCAGGGGCTTCTTATCAAGCCCCATAAAATGGCAAGAAAAGTCCGAACACTTTCAACAGTGCGGCACCCCGAACTTATAGCATTATATGCATCAGCTCCGAATCATGTCTTGGGTCAATAGTTGGGTTAGCCCGGCTCCCTTGTTTTGGTACCTTACGTTCCGTTATATCGGCTAAGGTAGCGCAGGGAGAACTACTGCGATTGTGTCCTAGTTCTTCCGGACGAGCACCTTAGTAGAGAAAGCCGAAAACTGACCGTCATGATGCGGCGAGAGCTGGTCGCTCTTCGCGAGGTACTAAAATCCCTAAAGATTTTTTCCTCTTAAGGCAAGGAATCGGCCTTGCCCGATTTAGGCGTGCATAACGCCCCAGTTCGGCCTTCCGAATACTAGGGGCTTCGCCGAAATTTAAAATTATAGACTTCTATGGCTAAGAGAGAGTTATAAAGCTGAATAGTCCGATTGCCTCGTTCACTGCGCTAAACACATCCTTAAAGGACCAAAGTTTTGGATATAGAGTGTTTGTGTTTCCACGAACACCCCAGTACTAGTTACAAGGGGGCGGAAGCCGACGACTGGCCTACTTTCAGATTTTGATAAACGGCCGCAGAGGAGGTGATATTTTAAATCAAACAAAGCGTTATATAGCGCAGCCAAACTCGTCCTCATATTACACAGACGAAATGAGTACATTTACTCGAAAATAATGTTCTTAGGACATTCATTCGCCACAAGCCGAGCGCCTTTCATAACGCCATCATAATACATTTCGGGATAGCGGTGCTCCTTGCCCTTTGGGGGTCCATCATTCACGAGCTTCTCAGCATCCAGTTTGCCCCAATGCATCTTCGCGCGGGCAAAGGCCCGTCGGGCACCCTCAATACATACGGACTGCTTGATAACTTCTAGCCGTGGACAGGCATGCACCATCCGCTTCACCAGGCCAGAGTAGCTGCCGGGCAAGGGCACGCCAGGACACATCCGGACTATGAGGTTCCTCATGGCCTATTCGGCCGCATTGTGGAGTTCGACCAGCTGCTTCAGTTGGTCACTCAGAGGCATCGGGTGTTCGGCCCCAGTATATTGGGACCAGAACAACTTCTCCGTAGAGCTCCCCTCTTCAGCACGATAGAACTCCGCGACATCCGAAATGCTGCGTGGCAGATCTGCGAATGCCCCTGGAGAGCTCCAGATTCGTGTAAGTAAAAGAAATGACTCCTCCACATGCTTGCTTTGCATAAAGAATGCCTTATCCTCCGCTATCTTCTTGGCCGCCTGGATTTCCTGGAGGGCCTTTTGGGCCTCGGCCTTGGCGTCGGCCGTGCTCTGGAGGGCCTTCGCAAGCTCAGACGCTTGCGTCTTGAAGTCATGCTCCAGGGAGTCAAACTTCTTGCCGAGCTCCTGGAGCTCTTGCTGTACCTCTCCCACCCGAGCATCTTGCTTCTCGCACTCGGTGCGCTCCGTATCCGCCTTGGCTTCGGCCGCGGACAGCGCTTCCTTCAGGGCCGCCACTTCGGTCGCGGTCCCTATGAAAAGCCATGATACTTTTTATTAGCATCACCAACTTTTAATCCTCTATACGACATATGGACGGGGTTTCTCTTACCTTTGTTCGCCTCGAGCTGCTTCTTCACGAGGCCGAGCTCTTCTTCGGCCTGCCCCAGTTTGCGCTTGAGTCTCGCAACCTTAGCCGTGCGCGCAGCGGCGGTCAGCAGTAGTGCCTGTTTGATTCATACAGACAAGTACTATTAGCTTCCTGTGGTTTTTTAGTTGACCCTCCGTTTGGCTTTTCTTTCCGAACACCAACCAAAGTATCAGGGGCTACTATCTATCAGGTGATATTTTCTCACACTTTCTTTACCTCAAAGCCTGTTAGCGGGCTGGTGCAGGCTTCGGTCAATCCGCTCTTGGCGGACCGAACCTTCTCAATCACCGTACCCATAAGTGTACGGTGTTCATCCTCGATGGAAGCGCCTCAAAGCACTTCCAACAAATTATCCGATGCCTCCGGCTGGGCAGAGGTCATCGGCACGGCCGACTCGCCCTACTTCGCGAGGGACTGCTTACCAGAATCTGGAACCTTTGTAGGCTCCGGCGTAGTAACCGGCTTGGAGCCAGACTTGCTGTGGCTTCCGTCAGCATAATCCATGGGGTTCTCATCCCCCATGTGTCCGACGCCCGAGATTTTGCCTTGGGGCGTCTTCGGAACCATCGCCTCCTGCTCTGGCATCCTCCGGGACAACACCTTGGTGTCATCCACAGGTCGTGGGGAAGTTGCCGTCGGGAGTGAATTCATCCCCGACTCGTTCAGAGACTCCTTCGAAGAGGACTCGAGATCAGACCCAGCCGGACTGCATAAACGTTCTCGGCGTCATTACAAACCATGAGGTTAAAGTCGCACGAAAAATATTATGGAATGCGGATACTTACGACCTCGCCCGGGGCTTGCCCCTGGGCAGCCTCCTCATTGCTGAAAGCGGCGGTAGTGGAGTGATCGGGAAGGGACGCCTTTCCCTTCTTCGGTGTCCCAGCCTCCCCCAACGGGGCGGCCTTCCTTTTCTTCTCCTCCCTAGCACGGGGAGGAGGCATCTCTTCACATCTTCCCCCATCTTCGGGGGGGGGGGGGATCTACCTCGTCGTCTTCGGACGACGATTCTATCACGGCCTTGCGCCGGAGACCTTTTCTGGTCCCCGCGGCCACCTTCTTGGGCCCTTCGGCCCCGTCAGTTGAGGCGGGATTCCTCTTCCTCTCCTCCCCTTCATGGGAGGAGTGCGCCTCGTCATCTTCTGGCGAGGCATCTGGTGCGGCCTCGCGCCGGAGACCCTTCCGGGTCCCTGGGCCTTCTTTTCGGCCTTTTTCTCCGGCACCTTGTAAGGCGCCGGAACCAGCATCTCCCCTAGGAGTGCGCTTACTGGGTCCTCAGGCAATGGAGCCGGACAGTTAATCCGCTCCGCCATCTCCACCCAATCCTGTTCGGTCAGCATAGTGACCTAAGAATCCTCCCACGATTGTACCAGGAAGGAAACATCTTGTAATAACCAGAGGACTTACCGGACTGGCGAGGCGGCTTGCGCTGAGCCCCCGGTCCTCGGAAAGGGGAGGAGGAACTTCGCCGGTCTTGAACAACACCTTCCAGATTTCTTTGTGCGTTGTGTCGAAGAGCTCTAGCAGCATCTGGTGTTTGGCCGGGTCGAACTCCCACATATCAAATGCCCGTCTTTGACACGGGAGAATCCGGTGAATGAGCATGACCTGGACCATGTTGACAAGCATGGTCTTCTTGTAACTCATACTTCTGATGCATGTCTCGAGTCCGGTCAGCTCCGTGGGTTCGCCCCAGCCCAGGCCCTTCTTCTCCCAGGAAGTGAGCCGCATGGGGATTCCGGATCTGAATTTGGGGGCCGCCACCTAGTTGGCGTCGCGCGGCTCGGTGATGTAGAACCATCCGGATTGCCACCCCTTTATGGTCTCCACGAAGGAGCCATCGAGCCATGTAACATTGGGCATTTTGCCCACCATGGCACCTCCGCACTCCGCCTGTTGGCCGCTCACGATCTTTGGCTTCACGCAGAAGATCTTCAACCACAGGCCGAAGTGGGGCTTGATGCAGAGGAAGGCCTTGCACATGACGATGAACGCCGAGATGTTGAGGACGAAATTCGGGGCCAGATCGTGAAAATATAGCCCATAGTAGTACATAAGCCCGCGGACAAACGGGTGGAGTGGAAATCCTAGTCCGTGGAATGAGGGAGAAATACTACTCTCTCCCAAGACTTCAGAGTGGGGGTGATATGTCCCTCTGCCGGAAGCCTGTGTGCGATACTCTCGGCCAGGTATCCGGCCTCCCGAAGCTTGGTGATGTTCTCCTTCATGACAGAGGAGGCCATCCACTTGCCTCCCGCTCCGGACATGATGCGATCCTACGGAGAAGGTGAGAACTTGGGCGCTGGAGCTCAAGGGTGCGACAATGGATGAGCAAAGGAGGAAGAAGGCGTGGGTGAAAACGGGAGATCTCTGTCCCTTTATAAAGGCGATGTAGAATGTGCGCCCCCCCGCTTGCCTCTCGAAATATCTTATCTTTCCAAGCGCCTCGATTGATGGCGCTGGTTGGGTTACCCATACCCATATTGATGGAGATCCCGTGATAAGGGGACACGATCTCTGCTTCGATAAGACGTGCCAAAGAAACTGCCTCGCGATGTGTGCGGGAGCAGGTTGTAAAAATGGTTTGAATAAGTTATCGAGCCGTGGCGTGATGTCACACAACAAAGAATTGTCAGCAGATCAGATTCGTGGATTATTATTCTCTCTACGCTCGTATATGGAATTTATCTTGCAGAGCCAGACACGGTCCTTGTGTTCGGAATTAATTTTAGAGTATTCGGAGGTGGAACCCGCCTCACAGTGCCGAGGACAATCTACGCGCCGGACTCATCGTCATTGAAGCCTTGTTCAGGGGCTACTGAGGGATTCCTGGATAAGGGGGTATCCGGACGGCCGAACTATATACTTTGGCCGGACTGTTGGACTATGAAGATACAAGATAGAAGACTTCGTCCCGTGTCCGGATGGGACTCTCCTTAGCATGGAAGGCAAGCTTGGCGATTCGGATGTAGATCTCCTCGTCTGTAAACCGACTCTGTGTAACCCCAGCCCCCTCCGGTGTCTATATAAACCGGAGGGTTTAGTCCATAGGACACAACAACAATCATACCATAGGCTAGCTTCTAGGGTTTAGCCTCTCTGGTCTCGTGGTAGATCAACTCTTGTAATACTCATATCATCAAGATCAATCAAGCAGAAAGTAGGGTATTACCTCCATCGAGAGGGCCCGAACCTGGGTAAACATCGTGTCCCCTGCCTCCTATTACCATTAGCCTTAGACGCACAGTTCGGGACCCCCTACCCGAGATCCGCCGGTTTTGACACCGATACCTTCCCCCTTAGGACTCTTCCTCACCCCTCTTGGCGCATGGGCCTCTTGGGGCTGGTGCCCCTGGCCCATATAGGCCAAGGCGCACTCCTACAGCCCATGTGGGCCCCCGGTGCAGGTGGACCCCAGACCCCTTTCGACACTCCTGGTACAATAACAATAATGCCTAAAACTTTTTTGGCGACCAAAACTATATATAAATCTTTACCTACAGACCATTCTGCAGCTCCTCGTGACGTCCGAGATCTCATCCGAGACTTCAAACAACATTCAGTTAATAATGCACATATCCCAATACCACTCTACCGTCATCAAATGTTAAGCGTGCGAACCCTATGGGTTCGAGAATCATGTAGACATGACTGGGACATCTCTCCGGTCAATAACCAATAGCGGGACCTGGATGCCCATATTGGTTCCTACATATTCCACGAAGATCTTTATCGGTTAAACGACGATGTCAAGGGTTCAGTTAATCCCGCATGCAATTCCCTTTGTCTAGCGACATGTTACTTTGCCCGAGATCCAATCGTCGGTATCTCCATACCTAGTTCAATTTCGTTGCCGACAAGTCTCTTTACTCATTAAGTAATACAAGATCTCGTGACTAACTCATTAGCCACTTGCTTGCAAGCTCTTAACGATGTTGTATTACCGAGAGGGCCCAGAGATATCTCTCCATCATACGGAGTGACAAATCCCACTCTCGATCCATGCCAACCCAACAGACACCTTCAGAGATACCTCTAGAGCACCTTTATGATCACCCAGTTACGAAGTGACGTTTGATAGCACACAAGACATTCCTTCGGGATCCGGGAGTTGCACGACCTCATGGTTTTAGGAATAGATACTTGACATGAAGAAATTAGTAGCAAAAACTAAAGTGATACAATCATATGCTAAGCCTACGGTTTGGTCTTGTCTGTCACACCATTCTCCTAATGATGTGATCCTGTTATGAAATGACAACTCATGTGTGTTCAGGAAACCTTAACCATATTTGATCAATGAGCTAGTCTAGTAGAGGCTGACTAGGGACACATTGTAGTTTATGTACTCACACATATTTAAGTTTTGATCAATACAATTCTATCATGAATAATAAACATTTATCATGAACGAGAAATATGATAATAACCATTCTATTATTGCCTCTAGGGCATATGTCCAACAGTGACGACGGACAGCCAGAAGCCATAGCCCCTTTATTAGTAGGTATAGATTAGATATAGATAGAAGCACTATTAATTTGTTTGGTTCAAAGGAATGAAGGAAATGAAAAGTGAAGAAGAATTTGCTTTGATCTCACTTTATAACTCACCGGTGACCGCCAAAAAGGCCTCATCACCTCTGGGATGCCCCTCCATGTACAGTGTCATGTCATATTACCTTTTTTTGTGATGAGTCATGTCGTATTACTTGAAGCAACATGTTTTTGTTTGTAATTTAGAAGTTAATTTTCATTGGATTTTTTTTCATAAATGGCACTCATTATTGGTTCTTAACAAGAAGGTATACAAACACAATAAACACGTACTCGACCACGCACGGCTAGGATGCACACCGGCAACGCCAACATGAAGAAACAAAGGATCATGCCGATAAAGAGCAAAGTCATATCACTCATATAAATGAAGGAAATATGCCCTAGAGGCAATAATAAAGTTATTATTTATTTTCTTAATTCATGATAAATGTTTATTATTCATGCTAGAATTGTATTAACCGGAAACTTAGTACATGTGTGAATACATCGACAAAACATATAGTCCCTAGTATGCCTCTACTTGACTAGCTCGTTAATAAAAGATGGTTATGTTTCCTAACCATAGACATGTGTTGTCAATTGATGAATGGGATCACATCATTAGGAGAATGATGTGATGGACATGACCCATCCGTTAGCTTAGCATTATGATCGTGTTAGTTTCATTGCTACTGCTTTCTTCATGACTTATACAAGTTCCTCAGACTATGAGATTATGAAACTCCCGAATACCATAGGAACACTTTGTATGCTACCAAACGTCACAATGTAAAAGGGTGATTATAAAGGTGCTCTATAGGTGTCTCCCAAGGTGTTTGTTGGGTTGGCATAGAACGAGATTAGGATTTTTCACTCCGTGTTTCGGAGAGGTATCTCTGGGCCCTCTCGGTAATATTCATCACTGTAAGCCTTGCAAGCATTGTGACTAATGAGTTAGTTGCGATATGAAGTATTATGGAACGAGTAAAGAGACTTGCCGGTAACGAGATTGAACTAGGTATTGAGATACCGACGATCGAATCTCGGGCAAGTAACAAACCGATGACAAAGGGAACAATGTATGTTGTTATGTGGTTTGGCCGATAAAGATCTTCGTAGAATATGTAGGAACCAATATGAGCATCCAGGTTCCGCTATTGGCTATTGACCAGAGACGTGTCTCGGTCATGTCTGCATAGTTCTCGAACCTGTAGGGTCCACACGCTTAATGTTCGATGACGATTGGTATTATGAGTTTATGTGATATGTTGTACCGAAGATTGTTCAGAGTCTCGGATGTGTTCACGGATATGACGAGGAGTCTCGAAATGGTCGAGAAATATATATATATATATATATATATATATATATATATATATATATATATATATATATATATATATACTGGACGACTATATTCGGACACCGGAAGTGTTTCGGAGAAGTTTCGGATAAAACGTGAGTGCCGGAGAGTTACCTGAACCACCTCGGGGAACTAATGGGCCTCGATGGGCCCTAGTGGAGAGAGAGAGGGGCCGGCCAGGGCAGGCCGCGCGCCCCCTCCCCCTGAGTCCGAATAGGACAAGGAAGGGGGGAGGCGCCCCCTTGGCTTCCCTCTCTCTCCCTCTCCTTCCTTCCCCTTCCCTTCCCCAAGTTGGAAACCTACTAGGAATAGGATTCTTAGTAGGAATCCTACTTGGGGCGCACCCTACAGGGGCCGGCCGACCTCCCCCCTTGCTCCTTTATATATGGGGGCAGGGGGCACCCTAGGACACACAAGTTGACAATTGTTTTAGCCATGTGCGGTGCCCCCTTCACAGTTACACACCTCGGTCATATCGTCGGAGTGCTTAGGTGAAGCCCTGTGCCGGTAACTTCATAATCACTATCACCACGCCATCATGCTGACGAAACTCTCCCTCGGCCTCAACTGGATCAAGAGTATGAGGGACGTCTCCGAGCTGAACGTGTGTTGAACGCGGAGGTGCCATAATTTTGGTACTTGGATTGGTTGGATCGCGAAGACGTTCGACTACGTCAACCGTGTTAACTAAATGCTTCCGCTTTCGGTCTATGAGGGTACATGGATACACTCTCCCCTCTCGTTGATATGCATCACATAGATAGATCTTGCGTGATCGTAGGATTTTTTTGAAACTACTGCATTCCCCAATAGTGGCATCGGAACCAGGTCTATGCGTAGATGTTATATGCACGAGTAGAACACAAAGAGTTGGGGGCGATAATAGTCATACTGCTTACCACCATGTCATACTTTGATTTGGTGGTATTGTTGGATGAAGTGGCTCAAATCGACATTACGCGTACGCTTACGCGAGACTGGTTCTACCGACGTGCTTTGCACATAGGTGGCTGGTGAGTGTCTGTTTCTCCAACTTTAATTGAATCGAGTGTGGCTACGCTTGAAATCGTTGTGGTTTTGATGCGTAGGTAAGAATGGTTCTTTCTAGAAGCCCGTAGCAGCCACGTAAAACTTGCAACAACAAAGTAGAGGACGTGTAACTTGTTTTTGCAGGGCTTGCTATGATGTGATATGGTCAAGCATGATGTGATATAAATTGTTGTATGAGATGATCATGTTTTGTAACAAAGTTATCAGCAACTGGCAGGAGCCATATGGTTGTCTCTTTATTGTATATAATGCAATCGCCATGTAATTGTTTTACTTTATCACTAAGTGGTAGTGATAATCATAGTAATAATAGGTGGCGAGACGACAACGATGCTACGATGGAGATCAAGGTGTCGCGCCGGTGACCTTGGAGATCATGATGATGCTTCGGTGATGGAGATCATGAGCACAAGATGATGATGGCCATATCATGTCACATATTTTGATTGCATGTGATGTTTATCCTTTATGCATCTTATTTTGCTTAGAATGTCGGTAGCATTATAAGACTATCCCATACTAAATTTCAAGGTACAAGTGTTCTCCCTGAGTATGCACCATTGCTACAGTTCGTCGTGCTGAGACACCACGTGATGATCGGGTGTGATAAGCTCTACGTTCACATACAACAGGTGTAAGTCACTTTTGCACACGCAGAATACTCGGGTTAAACTTGGCGAGCCTAGCAAATGTAGATATGGCCTCAGAACACTGAGACCGAAAGGTCGAGCGTGAATCATATAGAAGATACGATCAACATAGGGATGTTCACCATTGAAAACTACTCCATCTCACGTGATGATCGGACATGATTTAGGTGATTTGGATCACGTGATCACTTAGATGATTAGAGGGATGTCTATATAAGTGGGAGTTCTTAAGTAATATGTTTAATTGAACTTTAATTTATCATGAACTTAGTACCTGATAGTATTTTGCATGTCTATGTTGTTGTAGATCAATGGCCCGTGCTACCGTTCCTTTGAATTTTAATGCGTTCCTAGAGAAAGCTAAGTTGAAAGATGATGGTAGGAACTACACAGACTGGGTCCGTAACTTGAGGATTATCCTCATTGCTGCATAGAAGAATTACGTCATGGAAGCACCGCTAGGTGCCAGGCCTACTGCAGATGCTACTGATGACGTTAAGAATGTCTGGCAGAGCAAAGCTGATGACTACTCGATAGTTCAGTGTGCCATGCTTTACGTCTTAGAATCGGGACTTCAAAGACGTTTTGAATGTCATGGAGCATATGAGATGTTCCAAGAGTTGAAGTTAATATTTCAAGCAAATGCCCGAGTTGAGAGATATGAAGTCTCCAACAAGTTCTATTGTTGAAAAATGGAGGAGAATAGTTCTGTCAGTGAACACATACTCAAAATGTCTGGGTATCATAATCACTTGACTCAGCCGGGAGTTGATCTTCCAGTTGATTGTGTCATTGACAGAGTTCTTCAATCACTGACACCAAGCTATAAAGGCTTCGTGATGAACTATAATATGCAAGGGATGAACAAGACTATTCCTGAGCTCTTCGTGATGCTAAAGGCCGCGAAGGTAGAAACCAAAAAGGAGCATCAAGTGTTGATGGTCAATAAGGCCACTAGTTTCAAGAAAAAGGGCAAAGGGAAGAAGGGGAACTTTAAGAAGAACGACAAAAAGGTTGCTGCTCAAGAGAAGAAACCCAAGTCTGGACCTAAGCCTGAAACTGAGTGCTTCTACTGCAAAGGGACTGTTCACTGGAAGCGAAACTGCCCCAAGTATTTTGCGGATACGAAGGATGGCAAAGTGAAAGGTATATTTGATATACATGTTATTGATGTGTGCATAACTAATGCTCGCAGTAGCACCTGGGTATTTGATACTGGTTCTGTTGCTCATATTTGCAACTCGAAAAAGGGGCTATGGATTAAGTGAAGATTGGCTAAGGACGAGGTGACGATGCGCGTGGGAAATGGTTCCAAAGTTGATGTAATCACGGTCGGCACGCTACCTGTACATCTACCATCGGGATTAGTTTTAGACCTGAATAATTGTTATTTGGTGCCAGCGTTGAGCATGAACATTATATCTGGATCTTGTTTAATGCGAGGCGGTTATTCATTTAAATCAGAGAATAATGGTTGTTCTATTTATATGAGTAATATCTTTTATGGTCATGCACCCTTGCTGAGTGGTCTATTTTTGTTGAATCTCGATAGTAGTGATACACACATTCATAGTGTTGAAGCCAAACGATTGAAGTTTAATAATGATAGTGCAACTTATTTGTGGCACTGCCGTTTGGGTCATATCGGTGTAAAGCACATAAAGAAACTCCATGCCGATGGACTTTTGGAATCACTTGATTATGAATCACTTGGTGCTTGGGAATCATGCCTTATGGGCAAGATAACTAAAACTCCGTTCTCCGGAATAATGGAACAATCTACTGACTTGTTGGAAATAATACATACTTATGTATGCAGTACAATGAGTATTTATGCTCGTGGTGGGTATCGTTATTTTCTTACCTTCACAGATGATTTGAGCAGATATGGTTATATCTACTTAATGAAGCATAAGTCTGAAACATTTGAAAAGTTCAAAGAATTTCAGAGTGAAGTGGAAAATCATCGTAAC
Source organism: Triticum dicoccoides (assembly GCF_002162155.2). Taxonomy (NCBI): domain Eukaryota; kingdom Viridiplantae; phylum Streptophyta; class Magnoliopsida; order Poales; family Poaceae; genus Triticum; species Triticum dicoccoides. The sequence goes on from NC_041383.1 coordinate 594,276,214, forward strand.
AAGAAAATAAAGTTTCTATGATCTGATCGTGGAGGAGAATATTTGAGTTACGAGTTTGGTCTTCATTTGAAACAACATGTGGTAGTTTCACAATTAACGCCACCTAGAACACCACAGCGAAATGGTGTGTCCGAACATCGTAACCGTACTTTATTAGATATGGTGTGATCTATGATGTCTCTTACCGATTTACCACTATCGTTTTGGGGTTATGCTTTAGAGACGATTGCATTCACTTTAAATAGGGCACCATCAAAATCCGTTGAGATGACGCCTTATGAACTATGGTTTGGCAAGAAACCAAAGTTGTCGTTTCTTAAAGTTTGGGGCTGCAATGCTTATGTGAAAAAGCTTCAACCTGATAAGATCGAACCAAAATCAGAGAAGTGCGTCTTCGTAGGACACCCAAAGGAAACTATTGGGTATACCTTCTATCACAGATCTGAAGGCAAAAGTCTTTGTTGCTAAGAATGGATCCTTTCTAGAGAAGGAGTTTCTCTCGAAAGAAGTGAGTGGGAGGAAAGTAGAACTTGATGAGGTAACTGTACCTTCTCCCTTATTGGAAAGTAGTTCATCACAGAAAACAGTTCCAGTGATTCCTACACCAATTAGTGCGGAAGCTAATGATGATGATCATGAAGCTTCAGATCAAGTTACTACCGAACCTCGTAGGTCTTTCGGAGTAAGATCCACACCATAGTGGTACGGTAATCCTATTCTAGAAGTCATGTTGCTAGACCATGATGAACCTACGAACTATGAGGAAGCAATGATGAGCCCAGATTCCGCGAAATGGCTAGAGGCCATGAAATCTAAGATGGGATCCATGTATGAGAACAAAGTATGGACTTTGGTGGACTTGCTCGATGATCGGCAAGCCATAGAAAATAAATGGATCTTTAAGAAGAAGACCAAGGAGTTGACTACGATGAGACTTTCTCACCCGTAGCAATGCTTAAGTCTATCCGAATCATGTTAGCAATTGCTGCATTTTATGATTATGAAATTTGGCAAATGTATGTCAAAACTGCATTCCTGAATGGATTTCTGGAAGAAGAGTTGTATATGATGCAACCGGAAGGTTTTGTCGATCCAAAGGGTGCTAACAAAGTGTGCAAGCTCCAATGATCCATTTATGGACTGGTGCAAGCCTCTCGGAGTTGGAATAAATGCTTTGATAGTGTGATCAAAGCATATGGTTTTATACAGACTTTCGGAGAAGCCTGTATTTACAAGAAAGTGAGTGGGAGCTATGTAGCATTTCTAATCTTATATGTAGATGACATATTCTTGATTGGAAATGATATACAATTTTTGGATAGCATAAAGGGATACCTGAATAAGAGTTTTTCTATGAAAGATCCTGTAGAGGCTACTTACATATTGGGCATCAAGATCTATAGAGATAGATCAAGACACTTAATTGGACTTTCACAAAGCACATACCTTGATAAAGTTTTGAAGAAGTTCAAAATGGATCAGTCAAAGAAAGGGTTATTGACTATGTTACAAGGTGTGAAGTTGAGTCAGACTCAAAGCCCGACCACCGTAGAAGATAGAGAGAAAATGAAAGTCATTACCTATGCTTCAGCCATAAGTTCTATCATGTATGCAATGCTGTGTAGCAGACGTGATGTATGTCTTGCTATAAGCATAGCAGGAAGGTACCAAAGTAATCCCGGAGTGGAGCACTGGACAGCGGTCAAGAACATCCTGAAATACCTGAAAAGGACTAAGGATATCTTTCTCGTTTATGGAGGTGCAAAAGAGCTCGTTGTAAATGATTATGTCGATGCAAGCTTTGACACTGATCCCGATGACTCTAAGTCGCAAACCGGATACGTATTTTTATTGAATGGAGGAGCTGTCAGTTGGTGCAGTTCCAAGAAGAGCGTCCTGACGGGATCTACGTGTGAAGCGGAATACATTGCTACTTTGCAAGCAGCAAATGAAGGAGTTTGGATGAAGGAGTTCATATCCGATCTAGGTGTCATACCTAGTGCATTGGGTCCAATGAAAATATTTTGTGACAATACTGGTGCAATTGCCTGGGCAAAGGAATCTAGATTTCACAAGAGAACCAAGCACATCAAGAGACACTTCAATTCCATCCATCATCAAGTTTCGGAAGGGGACATAGAGATTTGCAAGATACACACGGATCTGAATGTTGCAGATCCGTTGACTAAGCCTCTTCCACGAGCAAAACATGATCAACACCAAATCTCCATGGGTGTTAGAATCATTACTATGTAATCTAGATTATTGACTCTAGTGCAAGTGGGAGACTGAAGGAAATATTCCCTAGAGGCAATAATAAAGTAATTATTTATTTCCTTAACTCATGATAAATGTTAATTATTCATGCTAGAATTGTATTAACCAGAAACTTAGTACATGTGTGAATACATAGAGAAAACATATAGTCCCTAGTATGCCTATACTTGACTACCTCGTTAATCAAAGATGGTTATGTTTCCTAACCATAGACATGTGTTGTCATTTGATGAACGGGATCACATCATTAGGATAATGATGTGATGGACATGACCCATACGTTAGCTTAGCATTATGATCGTGTTAGTTTCATTGCTACTGCTTTCTTCATTACTTATACAAGTTCCTCAGACTATGAGATTATGCAACTCCCGAATACCGGAGGAGCACTTTGTATGCTACCAAACGTCACAATGTAAAAGGGTGATTATGAAGGTGCTCTACAGGTGTCTCCGAAGGTGTTTGTTGGGTTGGCATAGATTGAGATTAGGATTTGTCACTCCGTGTTCCGTAGAGGTATCTCTGGGCCCTCTCGGTAATATTCATCACTATAAGCTAAGGGAGTCCTGGATTAGGGGGTCCTCGGACCGACGGGCTATATACATTAGCCAGGCTGTTGGACTGTGAAGATACAAGATAGAAGACTTCGTCCCATGCCCGGGTGGGACTCTCCTTTGCGTGGAAGGCAAACTTGGCGATTCGGATAGTAGATTCCCTTCTCTGTAACTGACCTGATGTAACCCTAGCCCCCTTAGGTGTCTATATAAACCGGAGGGTTTAGTCCGTAGGAAAAGAACAATCATAATCATAGGCTAGCTTCTAGGGTTAGCCTCTACGACCTCGTGGTAGATCAACTCTTGTAATACTCATATCATCAAGATCAATCAACCAGGAAGTAGGGTATTACCTCCATAGAGAGGGCCCGAACCTGGGTAAACATTGTGTCCCCTGCCTCCTGTTACCATTAGCCTTAGACGCACAGTTCGGGACTCCCTACCCGAGATCCGCCGGTTTTGACACCAACATTGGTGCTTTCATTGAGAGTTCCACTGTGACGTCAAAAATAGGTTTGATGGCTTGCCTTGTTATCAAGGACAACGTCACCTCCGGGGGAGCCCTGGCCTCAGGCCAAACCCTCTGACTTGCTGGCTTCGTTATGACCGCCCGCTCGGCCACTGGGTCGACGATGACTTCTCGGGTCATCAAAAATCGCCTCCACGTCAGCTCGGAATACGCCGAGCAGATGGATCCGACGGAGTTATCGTCCTTGAACAAGCTACTGGATCGCATCGCTGCCTTGGGAGTCGCTACGGACTATGATCGGATTGGGCTTAAACCCGATCAGAGAGAGATTAACTCTCCGCCGATCACCCATCAATTAGCGGTGGTGGAGGAGCAATGCGACGACTCTTCCCCTATATTGAAGACGAACTATGTTTGGATTCCCGAGCTCACTGAGCCGAATACCCGCTCGCGGGAGGACATGCCCTGAACTCCGAATTTAGAATCGGACAGCGGGCCAGAAAAATTGGGTAACATCCCGGAAAATGAACTATTAACTTCGGAAGCTTCTCAAGCTCTGGGTCCCGGATCGGGTCACGATTCAGACTTAAATCCACCCACCCACCCAGATACAAGCGATCTCTCCCACATCAGACAACAATCCCAGGAGACAGTACATCACTTTTGGTCCAGATTCCTCGTAATGAACAAGGTTAAGGACTGTCGCGATGAGGACGCAATCTCACTCTTTTGCAAAAATTGCACGGACAAGGGAATCCTTAACGCCATAAATCGCCGTCGTGTGTCACACTTCGCCGACCTTGTGGTCATAGTACAGAAGTACTAAACGATGGAAAGCGCCTGGAAAACCCAGGCAACCTTTTAGGACCCACTAGCTCTCACTAAACCCTTCGTATGAACAAAAAGGGTGCATCCTCGCAGGTCACCCAATCCAATCATGAAGAAACCAAAGCCCACTATAGGGCGCGGAACCGTGTTGGAGGGATGGCTCGATAGGCCATGCAAAATACACACCACACCGGATATGATACCAATGCATAGCCTTAGAGCATGTTGGATACTTTGGTAGGTGGCCAAGAGCGGCGAGGATCTCCTCATTAAGAATGCCACAGAGCATCATCCCATTGAAAACAACAATACTACAGTATTGACAGTTTTCAAGACTTTCGCCTCGAATAACAGGCGCAAGAGAGCACTCCGCAGCCTCGCCGAAGTCTGCCACATTGCAGCAATAAACCCCTGGAACGACACGGCTATAAATTTCAATGCCAGTGATGAACCTCAATTCAGAATAGTCCGGGCACCAGCCGCTTTGGTCCTTAGTCCAATTGTGGACGGCTTCCGGCTTACCAAAGTGCTCATGGACACCGGTAGTGGACTAAACCTCATTTACGAGGAAACTCTCAACAAAATGGAAATAGACAAGAGCCGCATTAAGCAAAGCAGCACGGCCTTCCGAGGAATTATTCCCAGTCAGGAGGCACGATGTGCGGGAAAAATCACACTCGATGTGGTATTTGGCACGCCAGAAAATTACAGGTCCGAAGAGATAACATTTCAAGTGGTCCCCTTCAGTAGTGGATACCACGCCCTTTTAGGGCGGGACGCATTTGCGAGCATCCAAGCTATACCCCATTATGGGTACATGAAGCTCAAGATGCCTGGGCCTAATGGAATCATCACTCTCGCTAGCGATCCGTACATAGCACTCGAGCCAAAAATAAAACCGCCGCCCTGGCCCTCGAGGCATTATCCAAAGCCCTCGCGGCCAAAGAATTAACTGCATTACGCTCCATCGTGGATAGGGACGACATGATACTCGATAAGCGACCCAAGTCCACCTCCTTCAAGCCAGCGAACGAAATAGTCAAATTCCAAGTCCACCCAACGGACTCCACGAAGAAAACATCCATCAGGGCACAGCTGAACCCCACAATCAACGCCGCACTGCGGGTGTTTTTATGCGAGAATTGGGATATCTTTGCCTGGCACCCTTCAGATATGCCAGGAATCCCACGCAGGCTGGCCGAGCATAGCCTCAACATATTGAAGGGATACAAGCTGGTCAAGTAGACACTACGACACTTTTTAGAACCAAAACGACAAGCCATGGGAGAGGAGCTAGCCAAGCTACTCGAAGCCGGATTCATCAGAGAAATAAAACACCCGGATTGGCTAGCAAACCTGGTGATGGTACCAAAGAAGGATAAATCCTGTCGCCTATGTGTCGATTTCAAGGACCTCAATAAGGCTTGCCCTAAGGATCCCTTCCCTCTCCCCCGCATTGATCAGATTATCGATGCTACCATAGGACATGACTCATTGTGTTTCCTTGGCGCATACTCCAGATACCATCAAATCAAGATGATGGAGTCCGACCAAGCCGCAACGGCATTCATCACCCCATACGGCCCCTTTTGCTTCAACACTATGCCTTTCGGGCTTAAAAACGCCGGTGCTACCTACCAACGCATGATTCAAATATGCCTAGAGAAACAAATCGGCAAAACAGTTGAAGCATATGCGGACGACGTGATCATCAAGACCAGACATGTCGATTCTTTAATAGACGATCTGAGGCTCACATTCGACAACCTCCGAACATAAGACATCAAGCTCAATTCGGAAAAATGTGATTTCGGCGTTCCCGCCGGAAAGCTGCTGGGCTTCATCATTTCCAATAGAGGAATTGAAGCAAACCCGGCTAAAATCCGGGCTTTGTCATAGTTAGCCATGCCAACAGATCTCAAACAAATCCAGAAACTAACTAGATTCGTGGCAGCCTTAAGCCGCTTTTATCTCCAGATTGGGAGAAAAGGCACTACCACTTTATGGCCTTCTTCGACAAACCGAACACTTCGAGTGGACGGACGTGGTGACGGCCGGACTGGAAGAAATAAAGGCTCTTCTCGCGAGCAACCCAATCCTGGCCGCACCAAACATTGGCGAACCCATGTTGTTATACATATCGGCAACACACCAAGTTGTGAGCGCAGTGCTCGTCATCGAACGAGAGGAGGACGGACACAAGTTCCCGCTTCAAAAGCCGGTATACTACGTATCCACTGTCCTCACACCATGCAAATCTCAGAACCCCTTATTATCAAAAAATAGCATATGCGGTCTTCATGGCATCCCAGAAACTACGATACTACTTTCAAGAGTGTTCAATCACGGTGGCCTCCGAAGTACCACTCAATGACATAATAAACAACCGCGATGCAACGGGCCGGATTGCTAAGTGGGCCATCGAGCTCCTCCTATTCGACATTACATATAAACCACGATGAGCCATTAAATCGCAAGTACTGGCTGACTTTGTTGCCGAATGGACGGAGGATGAACTCCCTAAAGAGTATGGCGCATACTCCAATTGGATCATGCACTTCGACGGCTCTAAAATGCTAGCAGGTCTGGGAGTAGGCGTTGTCCTAACATCCCCCACTAGAGAGACAGTCCAATACGTACTCCAAATATTATACACAGACTCCAACAATGCAGTCGAATACGAGGCTCTGTTGCATGGCCTTCGGATGGCTGTCTCCATGGGCATCCAGCACCTGGAAATGCGTGGGGATTGAAATCTTGCAATATCTCAAATAAATGGAGGCTTCGATGCCAAGGATCTAAAAATGGCGGCTTATCGTAATGCCGTCCTTCAAATGTCAGCTCGATTCGAGGGGCTTGAATTTCATCATGTGTTTTGAGAAAACAATCAAGCGGCGGATATCCTTGCCCACATTGGCGCTAAGCACGACCCCGTCCCACCTAACATCTTTCTGGAAAGGCATTTCAAGCCATCCGTGGTGTGGCAATGGGAGACCGACAATACTAGTCCGGATCCGACCACAACCCCAGATTCCGAACATACTGACATAATCGAGGGCTCTGCCACCGAAATAACCCCTTCAGCCCATCTCATCATGGCTGTCATCGCCCCATGGACTGAACCCTTCTTAGCCTACCTTAATAGGAAAGAACTCCCCGAGGATCAAAATGAGGCACGCTGCATTGTGCGGCTCTCTAAAGCCTACAAGGTCTACGAGGGAGAGCTTTATAAGAAAAGTGCTACCGGAGTACTTCAAAGATGTATCTCCAAAGAGGAAGGGCGGCAGCTCTTGGCTGAAATTCATGCTGGACTCGGCAGCCACCACGCCTCAGCTCGGGCCCTTGCAAGCAAGGCCTTTCGTACAGGTTTCTATTAGCCGACGGCCCGAGCAGATGCACAGGACCTCGTCCAACATTGCGTTGGTTGCCAACTCTTCGCCAACCAAAGCCATATGCCGCCCACCGCTCTCAAAACAATCCCCATAACTTGGCCTTTTGCGGTTTGGGGGTTCGATATGGTTGGACCCCTTAAAGGAGGAAGCCATAAGAAAAAAATACTTGTTGGTCATGGTAGATAAATTCACCAAATGGATAGAGGCCAAACCAGTTAAAATGGCCAAATCCGGACCAGTGATAGACTTCATATCGGGGGTTGTGCACCATTATGGTGTCCCCCGCAGCATCATCACCGATAATGGCTCCAATTTCACAGCCGATGAGGTGAAAACTTGGTGCGGCAACATGGGCATTAAGCTCGACTACGCCTCCATCTATCACCATCAAACAAACGGTCAAGTCGAACGAGCCAACGGTCTTATTATGAGCGGCATTAAACCCAGACTAGTGCGATCCCTAAAAGAATCAGACATGCACTGGGTTGAGGAGCTTGACTCCATACTCTGGGGACTGCGGACCACGCCAAATCGCACTACGGATATACACCCTTCTTAATGGTGTACGGTGCAGAGGCCGTATTGCCCTGTGATATTATTCATGACTCACCTCGAGTGCGCATGTATGAAGAGAGAGAAGCCGAGCTGGATCGGCAAGACAATCTAGATACCCCGGAGGAGGAGCGTGATGTCACAAAAGCCGTTCCGCATTTTACCAACAACAAGCTCACAGGTATCAAAGCAGAGAAGTACGGGCCAAAATTTATAATATTGGTGAACTCGTTCTATGTCTACCAGAGAAGAAAAAGGACAAGCTCAAGCCCAAGTGGGAGGGTCCCTTCATTATTGACAAAGTTCTCACCGGAGGAGCGTACCGTCTGTGTGATGCATCAGATAATCGACTCGAGCCGAACCCATGGAACGCAGCCAGACTCCAAAGATTCTATGCCTAGCGCCGAACTCTTTGTTCATCTCCTTCCCTTTGTTCTTTTCTTTTTATTTTTTTAGCTCTCTTTTTGCTCTTTCTTTTGTAGCTTTAAAGCTTTAGTGTGGCTGGACCACACACTCGCGATGCACTAATCTTCAAGTACGTGTGATCATTATGCCTGGGGGCTTCTCATATAGAAGCTTACTGCAAACACGTTTGAAGCATAAAACTCGCCGCATATGTGTCCTTTTTTTTCCATATGTGCCTTTCCTCTACCATTATATGCATCGATATGACTTAAGTTTTGGCCAAGCTGGGTTGCCTGGCTCCTGTGCTTATGCCCTACGTTCCCATTAGTTCGGCTAGGGCATAAAGGGAGCACCTCTGCGATTGTTACTGCCTGGTACTCCGGATGTGTACCTTGGACTGGGTGAAGCCGAAAGCTAGTGTTCTTAAGGGAATATTCGGTCGGCGGACTAAAGACGTGTCTTATTTATAACATTATGAACCCCAGATGTCAAATTTACTGCGATTTTTTAATCACAGATAGGACATGCACGTTAATGCATGCACACCCAGCGAAAGGAACCCTTAACGGAACTATTCTCTCTGGAAGATGGTTCTTACTATCGATGTAATATAACATAGCTAGTTGGGTACTTGTCTGTTCAAGCAACTATGACCCCTACGCCTGGTTTCCATGCATACCCCAGTTTTACATTACTGAGCGGGTATTCGGAAACACTCCAGACTGTCGGATCCGGAGGCCGAAGCGAAAAGGTCCGCCATGACAAATGATTTTCAATCCGGCTAGGGACAAACTTGTCCTTTGAAGTACATAGTCACTTTGACTTAAAACTTCCTCTTCTATGCCATCCAATAGGTTGTCTAGCTTACAATCCTATTGGGAATACTTGGCCGCTAATTCTACCTGGTTTTATACCAGACTAACGGGAATTTCTTTCCCATCTGACCCTACAGGTCCGACCTGGGCCATATGATTCAGATCAAGCTTGGTGTACCATGTTTTCACCATGGCCCAAGCCTCCCTCGCACCTTCTCGATAGGCTGATATTTTCCATAGTCGGTACCACCACCGCGCTCCCTTGAACTCCTCCATACTTCCTGGTAGGGAGGCGGATGGCCACAAGGCCTTGTCCACACTCCGCATCGCCTGAACTTTCTCGTGCAGTTGTGAAAGCTCTTGTAGCAGATCGCCTGAGGATCCGGGCATCTCCTCCTCGGGACGGCCGGTCAGCATACCTACAAACATAACTCTGTTAGTCCGTTTCTTCGCCGAACTATATCAAGGTTTGTTTGAGCACATACTAAAAATGCTGCGTTGAAGCCTTTTATTTTCCTTCACGGAGTTAGGCAGCCGGGCCCGAATATCTTTCAACTCTACGCCCAACCAGGTATTGGCATCTCGGAGATCATTTTTCTCCCGCCTGACCCGTGTAAGTACACGCTCACCAATGTCTAATTGCCTTTGAGCTCTTTGTTCATCCTCTTGTAGGATCTACAGATTCACTCCTGGATTATCTACGGAATCTGTTATCAGATATGCAACACGTCTACACCACTGGTACACGTGATTACATTTTTTCTTGATAAAGAGAAACATTACTAGTTGAGGCCTTCTTGGATTCCTCTAGTTCGGCTGTTGCGGCCCTTAGCTGGGTTTGACACTTCTCCAGCTCTTGAGACAACAGGTTATTCTTCTCTGTGAGAACCTATCCATACAATGATCCTTAAATCAGTTGTACCAACTATTTCAAGTCTCAGAGGCTACTGATATATATAATTATCAGATTTTACTTACTCGTATATCTTTTAAATACTTGTCTGTGGCTCTAGTAAGCCCATCTCGAGCAGCTCGGATGTACGCATCACCCGAGTTGAAGGCATTGAAAGCCTCTTCGGAAAAACCAGGGTCGTGGAGTGCGGCCCGCCGACGCCGATGATTCATGGCGCTCTCCACTTCAGAATTAGTGGCGGGTATTCTATCCGAATCCTCTACATGAGGACCGTCCGCTATCGCCTCTGTGTTAGCCTCCGCCCTCGAGACCTATTCCGGAATCCGGCTGGTGGAGGCATGACGGGCAGGATCCCCGGACATAGTCCGGCAAATGTTCTTTCTGCCAAGACACAACCGATAGTGTTATACTTTAAGATAACAACCACGGAGCACGTTTAAAACCATACCTCTTTAATGACGGCTCGGCCGTGTTTCTGCTTGCCTTCCTTTTTGGAAGCCTACCCGGCTTGGGCGCCCCTTGTTGGTGAGTCGCCTCGGGTTCGGCATGGCGCGTTGACCGCCTTCCCTTTAAAGCATAAGAATTATGCGGTGGGTAAGGCGGAAAGAGTGAATCCTCTTTGGAAGATAAGTCTCCTGTTTACTTACATGTGATACAGGGAGGGGGCTGGGATAGTCAGCGATGATGGCCACTTCGGTGCCATCACAGCTCGCCTGGTAAAACACCCCTTTGCCAAGCTCCACGAATATGTCCGGATCCTCTTTGGATCTGGGTCAAGGTCCCGGTTGTGGTCCTCTGGCTGTGGAGCCGGGCTATGGATCTCCCTGGTAAATTTCCGCCATTCTTGTTATAGATGGATGGAGTAAATATTTATGATAAAGGACTGGGGAAATGAATAGAGTTGAGTAAGGGATAGCAACTTACCCAGCTGGGAGGGTTGTACATAGAGAATTCGTCTTGTGGCTTAATGCAGATGAACTCCTCTTATTCTCCTTTGTATAAATCGGACATTATTTTCACCAGAGCGGTGGTGGAGTCCGGACCTTTCCGACCACAGTAGGTGGTGTCGTCTTCTCCGTTGAAATGCCACATGGGATGCCCTCGGTACTGGAGTGGCTGTACACCCCGCATTATGCATATTGCCATAACCTCAATTATTGTTAATCCGGATTGAGCAAGCGTTTGTATCTTGCTCATCAATTGAAGGACCTCTCTGCTATCTTCCTCCTTGGGGCTCCGAGGACGCCAGCTGCAGCGCTTCTTCAATGGAGTGTTTGTAAACTCAGGAAGACCCATTCGGATTGGGCCGGGAAGGGAGACGTCCTCTATATAAAACCACTCGGAAGGCCATTCTTCGTATGCCTTCTTCGGTCTGCCGGATAGGTATCCGGTCCCGGTGATGCGCCATATCTCGGTTCCGCCCACTTGGAATATTGATCCCTCTTGATTGCGAGGGACGAGGCAGAATAGCTTCTTCCATAGCTCGAAATGAGCTTCACAACCTAGAAATAACTCGCAAAGGGCGACGTAGCCTGCAATGTGCAGGATGGAGGCAGGGGTAAAATTGTGCAGTTGGAGGCCATAGTACTCTAGGAGCCCGCGGAGGAACGGATGGATTGGAAATCCGATGCCCCTCAGCAAATAAGGGACAAGGCATACTCACTCCCCCCTGGATGGGTTGGGAAAATTCTCCGCTTGCTGCCCACCGTCAAAGGAAGCTAATCCGGCTCGAACGGGGACTAGATATGCAGGTGGGAGAAACCCCTGGGTCTGCAACTTCACCAATTTACTGTGGGATACGGTACACTTCTCCCAATCACCCGGCTTGACGCTATAGGGGCCGAAGGAAGAGCTGCGGATGCCAGCCATGTTGGGGTGGTTTTTTCGGGCACGCTCTGATGATTTCTCGCTTGGGGAAGATGGCGTGTTTTGGACCTGAAGATCCCCATCTCTTTAAATAGACGATTTGTTTACATGGTTAGGGTGGCAAGTGTAAAAATGCCCCGACTTCTCGCATTCACTCGACACGTGGAGGCTAAGACTATTAAGGTACATAAGCCGATGAGTGTAACATTAAATGGGAAGCAGGACACTGCTCTTTACAACAGGTACTTTTGAGAATTTAGAGAAGGAACCCGCTTTGCAATGCCGAAGACAATCTGTGCACCGGACTCATCGTCATTGAAGCCTGGTTCGGGGGCTACTGAGGGAGTCTAGGATTAGGGGGTCCTCGAACAGCTAGACTATATACATTAGCCGGTCTGTTGGACTATGAAGATGCAAGATAGAAGACTTCGTCCCTTGTCCAGGTGGGACTCTCCTTTGCGTGGAAGGCAAGCTTGGCGATTCATATATGTAGATTCACTACTCTGTAACCGACCTGATGTAACCCTAGACCCCTCCGGTGTCTATATAAACCGGAGGGTTTAGTCCGTAGGACAAGAACAATCATAATCATAGGCTAGCTTCTAGGGTTAGCCTCTACGATCTCGTGGTAGATCAACTCTTGTAATACTCATATCATCAAGATCAATCAAGTAGGAAGTAGGGTATTACCTCCATAGAGAGGGCCTGAACCTGGGTAAACATCGTATCCCCCGCCTCCTGTTACCATTAGCCTTTGACGCACAGTTCGAGACCTCCTACCCGAGATCCGCCGGTTTTGACATCGACATAAGCCTTGTAAGAATTGTGACTAATGTGTTAGTTGCGGGATGAAGTATTATGGTACGAGTAAAGATACTTGCCGGTAACGAGATTGAACTAGGTATTGAGATACCGACGATCGAATCTCGGGCAAGTAACATACCGATGACAAAGGGAACAACATATGTTGTTATGCGGTTTGACCGATAAAGATCTTCGTAGAATATGTAGGAACCAATATGAGCATCCAGGTTCCGCTATTGGTTATTGACCAGAGATGTGTCTCGGTCATGTCTTCATAGTACTCGAATCCGTAGGGTCCGCAAGCTTAACGTTCGATGACGATTAGTATTATGAGTTTATGTGATATGTTGTACCGAAGATTATTCGGAGTCCCGGATGTCATCACGAACATGACAAGGAGTCTCGAAATGGTCGAGACATAAAGATTGATACATTGGACGACTATATTCGGAAACGGGAAGTGTTCCGAAGAAGTTTCGGATAAAATTGGAGTGCCGGAGGGTTAACGGACCTGCCCGGGGAACTAATGGGCCTCGATGGGCCCTAGTGGAGAGAGAGAGGGGCCGGCCAGGGTAGGCCGCGCGCCCCCTTATAAGTGCATCTAGTGCCACCCCTAGTTGGTTTTGGAGTATTGACGACAAACCTGGTTGAGGGACTAATGTGTTTGTGAGAATTGCAGGATAACACAGGTAGTAGTCCCATATTGATTCAGTTTACCTACCAGAGATGACTGATGAGGATATAGACCTAGGGTAGGGTCATAGGCCTGACCTATACTGTCGGATTTCGGGTTCCGGCAGACCCTTAAGGTTCGAACTCTGGGGTGCGCGCAGAGATCAAACCTCCTACCTACTCACGTCTCGTCGCCTCGCAAGGATCTAAACTACATGAAGAACAACACAAGGGACACGAGGTTTATACTAGTTCGGGCCACCTTTGTGGTGTAATACCCTACTCTAGTTTGTGGTGTGGTGGATTGCCTCAGGGGCTGATGATGAACAATACAAAGGAAGAACTGCCTCGCGAGGGGAGGAGTTCTTGTGGAGGTGATGCCTCTTGGGAAGGATTGAATCCAAATCCCTTCCTTCTGTGGTGGCTAGCCCTATTTATAGAGCGAGGCCTTGGTCCTCTTCCCCAAATATTTAGTGGGAAGGGCGCCAACAATTGGCCATTTTGAAGGGGAACATCTAGTAGACTTATCCTGGCTAAAGTCGGTCCTCGCCTGCCAAAGACTCTGACGGTGACGCTGGCTTGGGCTCCACGATGACCTCCATCCTGCCGTTCTGCTGGTCTTGGTCTTGTTGCACCAAAATGGTTGCCTTTGCTTGATACTCTTGCCTGCACTTGCCCCCTTTGCACCAAAGAGGAAACAAGGACTCTGCGCAGGCCGGCGCCCGCCTGGTGCCCGCCTGGCTTCGGTCGTCATGGCTTGCGTCATGGGCACCTTGTGAGGTACCCTGCCTTGATCTCTCCGCCTCCTCGTGAGCCAGCCTGACGAGGCTGTGCCTGAGGAAGCTTCCTGTCGTCCGCCCCACGAGGCTTGGCCCCTCGCGAGGGTCTTGAGCATGTGTTGGTGAAGATGGGCCGTACTGGGCCACTCCTTGAGCCACGTCGCAGGCCGCAGGCAGGCAAGTCTGGGTACCCCCATTCCCAGAACACCGACAGTAGCCCCCGGGCCCAAGGCGCGCCTGGGCTTGGCTTAGTAGAGAAGCGAAGGGGCAAGTGCGAAGCGCTGCGGGCCCTAATAGCCTGCGGCCTAGGGCGCCGCGTGGCGGTTGATTGGACGTGGGCATCCCTGCTTCCCCACGACGCCTCGACAACTGCACGAATTGACAAGTGAGCGGTACCCGGCTAGGCTTACCTTCTTTTCCTTCTCCAGTCATTGCCCAGATCCCCTTTCTCGCTCTCCTCCTTCTTGCTTCTGCAATCCCCAGATCTACTCCGACCCTGCATCGTAGCAAGGCATGGCGCCTCGCCAGACCCTGGTCGGAGCTTGGTATTCTCCCGCTCTGGACCCTCCGAACGTGTCGAAGAAGAACTTGCCCGGACGGGCCAGATGATGGCGGCGCAAGGCAACGACGGGACGGCCGCGCTCAAGGTTGGTTCCGCCCTTCCCGAGGACAAAGGAAGCACCTTCTACCCGCTCTTCGTGAGCACCATCGCCGCCGGTCTGGTGCCTCCCTTTTCTGAATTCTTCCTCTCTGTTCTCCGCCATTACAACCTGCAAGCTCTGCACCTCCATCCCAACTCTGTTCTTCTCCTGGCGATTTTCGCCTACTACTGCGAGGCTCATGTTGGGGTAAGGCCCTCGGTGGCCTTGCTGCGCCATTACTTTTACCTCCGGCTTTCTCGCGGCCCCATCACTTTGTGCGCGATCTTTATTGCGTACTCCAGTTCCAATGCTATCTCAAAGCCCGGGAAGAGGATCGAAGGCTTCCGCAGCAAGTGGGTCATGGTGGATGCTGGGCGCATCCACCCCCGGCTGATCCTGCCTACGAGGCAGCCCGAGGCCGTCGACGCTTGATCCCGTTCGGAGCTCGTCGATCCCCGCACGAAGCCAGTGCTGGAGAGGATGGACGCGGACCTGTGGCCGGGCAACATGGCGACAGGGAAGCTGACCGGGGCGTCGCTCCTGAGGGAGTTCCTGGAGCACCGGGTGGCTCCGCTTCGGGAACACTCGCTCCCGCTGTGGAGGCTCGGGGGGGCCAATGCCGCCCTTCGCTCGAGCTCCGTAGTCTTGGCTGACGGAGATCTGGCTGCGGTCCTCCAATCCTTGGTTGGGGAGACATGGCGAGATTGTAAGGCGCTCCTATACCCCTGTTCCTTTGGGATGATTGGGAGCAGGTGGTGAACTCCATGCATGCTTTCGACTGGGATGGGCCCGTGCCCGCGGAGGATCCTAAGGACCTGGCAGCCCTGGCGACGGTGAACGTATCCTCCGGCGACTCCGGCAGAGAGGAGGAAGAAGAAGGGCAGGAAGAGGAGCCCGATTCCAAGGCGATCGATGGGGAGTCGAGAGAGCCCCTCCCTCGGTGCAGGTCCCGTGCTCTTCACCTCATGCCGGACGACGACGAGGATGGCGATGAGCGAGGCGGTGAGTGCTCGCCCTTGATCCCGAAGAAGGACAGGACGGGGCTAGTTCTCCGTGGGCCTGCTCCGGCTTCGAGGCGATCTGCAGACGTGCCTCTTGCTCCCGGGTCTCCTGAGGTTGACCCCAGCAGCCGGCTCTCGGGCTTCAAGTTCAGCAGGAGGTTGCTTGAGCCCGCGGGCGATGACCAGTAAGTGCTTGATTCTCGTTTTGCTTCTTGTTTTGTTGCAGAGGCTTGATGTCCATATTCCTTGGCTAGGCCGGTGCCTACAGCGAAAAGGGTGAAGGGGGCCCCCGAGGCCTCGTCCGGGGCAGCACTTCCACTCGCGGGAGAAGGGGGCGGCAAAGCCAGGGCCTCTCCTACCTGGTCATCCTCGCGAGGCCAGGCGGGGCGTGCTAGGGCGAGCTCAGCCCCCGTGGCCCAAGCGACTCCCGAGGCGTCCTCGCCTGACGCCACTGCCGCAGTCATCGGGGCTTAGAAGGTCCCAACTCATGGTGTTGTGATCACGCTGCCGTCTTCTCCTCCTACTCCGCCAATTGCCATTTCTCCGACTCCTTCTACCGTCCTGGATCGTGCTGCTGCCGAGTTGGACCGGCTAAGAGGAGATCTTCAGGGCGCCGACCCTCGCTTGGTGGCCGGGCGCCTGGAGCTGGCCTCCGGCTGGGTCCGCTCCGATGCTTCAGTTCGACCGTCGCTGGTTCAGGCCGCGACGGCTTACGACGAGGAGAAGCAGGCCATCCTTCAGGCCAAGGCCACTCGCGACGCCGCCTTGGGTGAGGTTGCGGATGTCCAGGGCCGCTGCAAGGTGCTAGAGAGTGAGCTGCAAGGCCTGCACGACCAGCTCACCAAGGAGGCCCGTGACCGCCAGGAGAAGGAGGAAGAGATAAAAACTCGCGAGACTGCCGCCAAGGACCGGGATTCCAAGCTTGATGAATGCCACGGCCGCTTAGATACGCTGGAGCAGGCGTTGGAGGCGAAGAGGATCGAGCTAGACGGCAGGGCGCGGGTCCTGGCCGAGGACCGCGTAGCCTTTGCGAAGCTGGAGGAGAGGGCTCGCGCCTTGCTGAAGACGCTTTATGATGGTGGCCTGGAAAAACTGCTGTCCGGCGCCGAGGATGGCCCCGCCAAGTTGCTTCCCTTCCTGGTCCGTGCCCTCGAAGATGTCGCCATCGGCCTTGGCCCCACGGCTGAGGCTGAGGCGCGTGTCCTTTCTTCTGCAGCGCTGACGCACGTCTTCACCCACGTCTACCTTCGTGACCCCAACGTTGACCTTGACAGCCTGCTGAAGCCTGCGAGTGACAAGCTTGCCGCTGCCGCTACTGAGGCGGTGAAGGGTCGAGTGGAGGCTCTACTGGCGAGGTTCCGTGCCTTCAGCACCAAGCCAAGGCGAGAGGCCACCGACCCTGAGGCTCCGCGAGGCGAAGCCGCCCAGCTCAACTCCGCCACCAGTGATGGCACTGCTGGAAAATGACCCCTTCGTGGCTCTTGTCCTATTTTTAGCTCCTTCAACATGCATCATGCCTCGTGGAGGCATTTAAACTTATGTTTGGCATTGTGAAAACAATTTATGGACTGTAATATTTGCTTTTGAATTCCTTGAGATTTGTGTTTTTCCTTCCTACTTGCTTGTGTTCTACGTCGGCAGAGCCCGGCCCCGCACATACCTCAGTCGCCGTTAGCCCCGACCGGAAACCAGGACGTGACCAAGGAGTGAGGGGCTACATGACCAGTTAGGCTCCTGAGTCGCGATGCTCAGGAGTCCCCCTTGACGCGCAAATAGCAAGTAGGGAGGGGAGATGTATGAGTAAATCTACCGTTCTACGTCGGCAGCGCCCGGCCCCGTGCATACCTCAACCGCCGTTAGCCTTTCGGAACTAAGGGGTGAGGGGCTACGTGACCAGTTAGGCTCCTGAGCCGCGATGCTCAGGAGTCCCCCTTGACGTTCAAACGGCCTTCCTACCTTGGCTCCGCTCGGGGAGAGACGTGCGACGAACCAGGCCCGAGGGGCCTGGCTAGGTGGCGTGCGCCTGGGCATGACCCAGGCGTAGCCCCCATGCCCAGCCCCCTCGCGCGGCACTCCCGAGGGGAGGTGTTACGATGGGGCCGGACACTGAGCTCTGGGCTCCCTGAGGTTGATGCGTCCGGGGGCCACCCTCAGTTGTTTATCACCAGTGCGGAGCATAGCGCTTCCGTATGTGTATGGGCATAGCCGCTCCTCGGCAGTGTCATCAGCCAGCGCGGAGCATGGTGCTTCCACTGGTGCGTGGGAGGGGGCTCCCATCCGGGAGGAACCCCTAGGGCGTGTACAGCCCCACCCTGACATGTGGCTGGCATGGTAGGGCCTGAAGAGGTGTATCTAGGCACTCGTGAGCTAGCGCGGGACTCATGAGGCCCTACCTCAAGGCGGGTTGCGCCTAGCTCTGGGCGTTTACTTGTAATGTGCTCCTGCAAATTTGGATAGATGCCGACGCTCTACGTCCTCAGGTCCCGGCCCTCGAGCGAGCTCAGCCGTCGCTGGTATGCCAGGTCGCGATGCCGTGGACAAGGCCAGGAGGTGAGGGCTGGAGAGCCAGTAAGAGTCCATGAGTCGCGATGCTCAGGTACCCACCCTTTAACGTGCAAGCAGCCGGCATGAGGGAAGAAGTGTGCCGGCACAGGCATCAAGTAACGATCATGGTGGGTCAAACGCACGACCCAAATAAACACGAAAGGGGTACATGCCGCTGGGTTAGGCCCGAGTGGCTTGGGGATAATGCAGCCCGAGGGGCGCCCCCAGCAAAGTAAGCTGAATACATGAACAAAAGGGATACATGCCGCAGGGACGCACCCACGCGGCCTGGGAATGATGCAGCCCTAGGGGTGCTCCCAGCTAAAAATGAAACTCGAAGGATGTCACCTGATGATGTTGAAGACGGAGGGATGCTGAAGTAGCGGACGGTATGCGCTGCGGAAGCCGATCTTTACGAGCCCCTAGGCCCAGGAGCTTCGGGAGGCTCCGGAGGTGCTGGCGGCTCCTCACGGACCATCTCCATCCCTGCCAGGACTGTGGAATGCCTGGCCGCTTGAGCCTCCAGGATGGTCCTCATGAGGCGCTGACGCACAGCGGCCGCGTTCGGCAAGCCGTAAGGCATGCGAACATATCTGAGGGGTGGACCTTCCCAGCGTCCCACGCGTGAGGGCCAGAGGCGCTCTTGAGAGGCGGCTCGGTTGAGTCATGGTATGTCAATGCAGACGCGCAACCCACCATCCTCGCCCGGATGGGGAGCTACGGCGGGTAAGCGGTGGCTGCCACTCATGACTCTAGACTCCTGCAGTTCCTGAATGATCTCGCTGACGAACTCCTGAGGGTTTGGCCCTCCTTGCCTTGCTCCTTCCTGAGGGAAACGTGCTTTGAAACACGCCTCCAAGTGGTGCCCGAGCGCCTCCCTCATGATCTTAGCAAAGTCGATGGCCCTCCAAGAGAGAGCCCCCGAGCCTTGCTCGAGGAGGGCACTGGGCGCGCCTTCCTATGCGACAGAAGGAGGCGCCCCCTGAACAGGCGCGGATCCTGAGGGGCCTGCCTCCCGAGGGTTCGTACCAGGCGATGTCTTCTTCTTCTTAGGGACTGCCTCGGGGAGCCTTCCGCTCCTGTGATCTGGGTCTTTGATTGATGTGGCTTGAAAAGCACGCTCCAGAGAACACACAACATCTCTCTCTTCACAAGGCACCGTGATGACTCCACCGCTTCCTGGCATCTTGAGGACATTGTAGCCGTGATGAGTCACGGCCATGAACTTGGCCAGAGCTGGGTACCCGAGGATGGCATTGTACGGCAGGCGGATGTGGGCGACATCGAAGTCAATGAGCTCGGTGCGGTAGTTGTCGCGCTTCTCGAAGGTAACAGGGAGGCGGACCTGCCCTATTGGAACAGTGGAACCATCAGTGACTCCTGAGAAAGGCTTGGTTGGCTGAAGCTGATTGTATGTCACTTGGAGATTGTTGAATGTCTCGACGGACAGGAGATTGAGCCCTGCTCCGCCATCAATGAGGGTCCTAGTGACTTGCACATTGCTGATGATTGGGGAACAAATCATCGGGAGGACTCCGGCTGGAGCCACGCACTTGAGCTGATCCGCTGAGCTGAACGTGATGGCGCATGCTGACCACCTGAGAGGGCGTGTGGCCTCGAGCTTGGGGAGGACTGCATTCACTTCGCGAGTAGAGTGCTTGAAGATACGCTGAGAGGCCGGGGCCTGAGTGCTGCCCAAGATGCAAGCGATTGCACGCGGCTCCTGGAAGCCTCCAGCCCCCTCGTCCTGATGATGGTCTTCATTCCTCCTCGGTTATGGTGGCAGAGGAGGGAGGCCCGCGTTGCCTTGTGGGTGATCCTCGCGAGGCTGATCCCTCCAACCTCCGTAGCGAGGCTGGTCCTGCCAGCGGTCCTCGCGAGGTCGGTCACGCCACCCTTGGTGAGGGCCATGGTCTTCCCATCGTCCTCCACCTCTTCCTCCTCCTCGGCCATAGCCTCGGTCGTTGCGCTCGGGGCGTCAGCCGGCACGCACGTCCCGCACGGCCCTGAGCTCTTGGCATTCGTTGGTGTTGTGGGTGTGGAGGTCGTGGTACACGCAGTACCGGCTGCCCTTGGATGACTCAGGCTGATCCTTGCCTTGCTTGGTGTCCGATTCTGCTGCAAGCACGGCAGCGCCCTTGCGCTTCACGTCCTTGACCTTGGGCTTCTTCTCTTCTGGGTCGGCAGCTGGTGGCTCAAGGAGGGAAAGGCGTCCTTCCTCAGCCCTGGCGCAGTTGGTCGCCAAATTGAACAGTTCCAGGGAGGTGCACAGGTCTTCGTGGATCGCAAGCTCCTGTTTCATCTTAACGTCACGCACGCCGTCGGAGAAGGCTGAGATGATGGCCTCCTCAGACACCCTGGGGATCTTAAGGCGAGCGTTGTTGAAACACTAGATGAACTTTTGCAGGGTCCTCCTGGCTGCTGCTTCATGCGGCGCAGGTCGCTCATGGCCGGGGGCCGGTCGCGGGTGCCTTGGAAGTTGGCAATGAATCCGGTGCGTGTCTCGTCCCAGGAGGAAATCGTGCCAGGAGCCAGGTTCAGGAGCCAGGTGCGGGCACCGTCCTTGAGCGCCATGGGAAACCAGTTCGCCATGACCTTCTCGTCCCCGTTGGCGGCTTCAATGCCGAACTCATAGAGCTAGAGGAACTCCACAGGGTCAGCCGTGCCATCGTAGCACGGGGGCATATCTGGCTTGAACTTGCCCGGCCAGGCCACGCTGTGCAGCTCGACGGTGAAGGCACGACAGCCTGCAGTGGCCATGGGCGGCCTTTGGTGACGGAGAGCTTGATCCTGGAAGTTCCCGTGCGCTGCCTCCAGGAGCAGCGCGAGGTCTTGGCGCACTGGAGTAGGAGCGCGGTCGTGACGGGCCGGTGCGGGGAGCACACAGGCAGCTTCTTGGGGACAAGGAATCTCTTGGCAGCTCTTCTCTTGCTGTGCTCGTGCCGGACGGAGTGGGTCCCGTCCGGGGGCCATGCGCCTCGGGGCCAAGGTGCCTTCTTGAGGGGGAGGCAGCTGAGGCGCCCCCGGAGCTTCGTTGCCCGCGCAGGCGGGGTGCGGTGCAGGGAGAGGGATGGCGCAGGGGAGCCCCCAACGGTGCTGACGAGTTCGGTGATGCGAGCGAGCCACTCGTCGTAGAGGTCGTCGACGGGACGGTAGTGCAGGAGCTCCTACGCCAGGAGCAGCGCGGCGTGCGCGTTCCCAGGAGCACGACGGTCGTGGGACGAGGAACCGGCTGGAGTCAGCGACGGGGTGGCGGTGCGGCCTTCTCGTTGCATCGAAGGATGCAGGGACGACGCCTGCTGCTCGTTCCCCGCCGGGCCGGTGGCGGCGTTGACGGCAGGCGACGGGAACGGCGGGGGCATCCGCCGATGGGGGCCGTCTAGGCGACGTGAGTGGCGAGAGCGGCCCGGCACTCGGCATGGGCTCGACGAGCGTCTGACATGGATGCGGCGGGCGGCGAAACACAGGGCGGCGGAAGGCGGATTCCGGCGCACCCCTACCTGGCGCGCTAAATGTCGGATTTCGAGATCCGGCAGACCCTTAAGGTTCAAACTCTGGGGTCCGCACGGAGATCAAACCTCCTACATACTCACGTCTTGTCGCCTCACAAGGATCTAACCTACACGAAGAACAACAAAAGGGACACGAGGTTTATACTAGTTCAGGCCACCTTTGTGGTGTAATACCCTACTCTAGTTTGTGGTGTGGTGGATTGCCTCAGGGGCTGATGATGAACAATACAAAGGAAGAACTGCCTCGCGAGGGGAGGAGTTCTTGTGGAGGTGATGCCTCTTGGGAAGGATTGAATCCGGATTCCTTCCTTCTGTGGTGGCTAGCCCTATTTATAGAGCGAGGCCTTGGTCCTCTTCCCCAAATATTGAGTGGGAAGGGCGCCAACAATTGGCCATTTTGAAGGGGAACATCTAGTACACTTATCCTGGCTAAAGTCGGTCCTCGCCTGCCAAAGACTCTGACGGTGACGCCGGCTTGGGCTCCACGATGACCTCCATCCTGCCGTTCTGCTGGTCTTGGTCTTGTTGCACCGAAATGGTTGCCTTTGCATGATACTCTTGCCTGCGCTTGCCCGCTTTGCACCAAAGAGGAAACAAGGACTCTGCGTAGGCCAGCGCCCGCCTGGCGCCCGCCTAGCTTCGATCGTCATGGCTTGCATCATGGGCACCTCGTGAGGTACCCTGCCTTGATCTCTCCACCTCCTCACAATCCATCCTAACGAGGCTGTGCCTGAGGAAGCTTCCTGTCGTCCGCCCCGCGAGGCTTGGCCCCTCGTGAGGGTCTTGAGCATGTGTTGATGAAGATGGGCCGTACTGGGCCACTCCTTGAGCCACGCTGCAGGCCGCAGGCAGGCAAGTCTGGGTACCCTCGTTCCCAGAACGCCGACATATACATCCTACCCAAGGTCACTACCCTAGAAGCAAAGGCACCCCAGAGACAACATGGAGTACCAATTGAAGACGTCGATTGGAGTCCACTCGACCAATCATATCACTCGGGTACCCATCCTTCCTGATATCACTCGACCATCCAAGAACGACCTACTGAAGACCAGGAATCGCACAGGACAACAACGGTCAAGCATTCAATCCGTAGTCTTCAAAGGCATTAATAGCACTTTATAGCTGGCGTTATCAGTAACGCCCTCTCTTTATCTACATTGAACTCTCTGTAACGGGGGATGGCTGGGGTCTTGGAGCACTCTATATAAGCCACCCCCCTCCTCTAGCACAAGGGTTCGCACCCCCCTGTAACACACATCATAATCCAGTCGACCGCCTCAGGGCACCGAGACGTAGGGCTTTTACCTCCTCTGAAAGGGGCCTGAACTCGTAAACACTTGCGTACAATCTCACCGTAGCTAGGACCTTGCCTCCTCATACGTACCCCCTACTCTTACTATCAGTTTTAGTACCACGACAGTTGGCACCCACTGTGGGGCAAAGCGTCTTAGCAACTTCCGGCGAGGTTGCATTTTCTTCAGTCTTCATCAAAATGGTTTTCGGCGGCAGTTTGACCATGGGCCGTGAGTTCCAAGTCGGCGCGCTCACTTTTGTCGCCGACAACTCGGCCTGGCTCCAGGAGGCCCCCCTCAATGTCGAGGCATTGCCGATCCAGGGTTCGTCGCACTTCCGCGTGAGTGCCCGCGGCGTCCTCCTCCGGCAGCCGTCGACCCTGTACCAGTCGACGCCTGTGTCGTTCTCTCGTTCCGTTGGACCCCGCCGCAAGCGGTCGGGTCGATCACGGCTCCAACGGTGGGTGAAGCAAGCGGTGGCTCAGCAGACGTTCACCCCCCAAGTCGCGGCGATCAAGCCCAACGTATATCACTGCGGTCCAGTCGACCCGTCGACTGACTTATCAGACACACTTACCGAGAGCGGGAGTTGTGACCCCGCGGCGGAGGTCTTCATGGTCGACTCTCATTGCGGCCCGCCCGGTTTCCGTCACAGCGGCGAGAACAGGGACGGCGACGGTACATCGTTCGGCCATGAGGAGTACCAGCCCCAACCTCTCAGTTCGCAGCAAATGGAGGAGCTGCGTCGTTGCAACGAGGAGGATCTCCATACCCCCATCATAGGGAAACCGCCAAGGCTCGGGCTTTGGAGGACGTGCGCCTGGCCATGCTGGCTGAGCGCACTCGTTGGGAGAATCTTCAACATTCTCTCGACGAGCGTGCCCGTCGACTGATCCCCGGATCCAGTCGGTGTTCACGACAACTGTTTCCACCGGAAACTCAGGTATTCCATACGCCAATTCAGAATCTCGCAGCTGCTGCGCGTATTGCAGAGTCCATTCAACCATCTCGCTTAGAGGCAGGAAGGGGCTTGGAACAGATCAGAGCGCTGCTCGGGCAGCAGGAGACCAGAACTCCGCCATGTCTCAGTCGCGGAACAGAATTCACAGCCGATCGGTAATGGCGGACACCGTTCAGTCGACACATAGTCCTAGGTCACCTTTGAGGCAAAGAGATCATGATCACCGCTAGGATCGGCACTTAGGAAGAGTTCACGGAGATGATGATCGTGATTTCGCCTGTGACAACTACCGTCGAGTGCATTCGCCCCTTCCGAGGGGCGAGTCGTACGCGCCCCGGTGGTATGACTATAGGCGTCCATACGATAATGACCACAGAGTTCTTGTCGACCCAAGAGAGCCTGGGTTTGGTGCCAGGTCAGTCCTTGTTCAGGTCTTGGTCGACCGGAACAGAGCATACAAAGAAGGGCTAGACAGAGACAGGCCCAGCGGAAGCAGGGTCCACATGTCTGGTCCCGAGTGTTTCGGAAGAGCCATCAGGGCCGCCAAGATCCCCACAACTTCAGATTGGCAACTAATGTCAGCAAGTTCACGGGTGAGTCGAAGCCCGACACTTGGCTTGAAGATTACCGAGTGGCTGTGCACATCGGCGGCGGCAGCGATGAGGTGGCCATGAAGCACCTCCCTCTGATGCTTGAAGGTTCTGCCAGAGCTTGGCTGAATTAGTTGGCCCCTGGGAGCATTTTGAGTTGGGATGAGTTAGCCCGAGTATTTACCGGAACATTCGAGGGCACCTGCAAGAGACCTCCTGGTCTACCAGAGTTGCATCATTGTGTGCAGAAACCGAATGAAACCTTGAGAGACTATATCCACAGATGGATCACTCTACACCACACAGTGGAGAATGTGTCAGATCACCAAGCAGTCTGTGCCTTCAAGGAAGGCGTTCACTAGAGAGAGCTCAATCTGAAATTCGGTCAGACAGGAGATATGACTCTGACTCGGATCATGGAGATTGCCACCAAGTACGCTAACGGCAAAGAGGAAGACCGACTCCGGAGTGGTAAGCATAAAACTGTCGCCCAGGACACCGGAGGAGGAAATTCCAGCCAGAAGCAGAAGTGAAAGGCTGAGGCAGCAGGACCTGCTGAGGCAGCAGTGTTGAATCAAGGAAAGTTGAAAGGGAAGCCCAAAGGGACTTGGAATCCCAAGAAAGTAAAAGATCAAGATGGAAATGACATGATGGATTTGCCGTGTCATATTCACACTAAGAAAGATGAAGAGGGCCCCAAACATACCACTCGACAGTGTCGACTCCTGATCTAGAGCTTCCAGAAGAAAAATCCCCCCAGCGAGAAGGATAAAGATTCTAGAAGGAGGAGGACAAGGAAGAAGAGGAAGATGGATATCCTCATGTTAATGCCACCTTGATGATTTTTGCTAATGTTGAGAGCAAAAGTCGACTGAAATTCATTAACAGAGAGGTGAACATGGTTGCTCCGGCAACACCGAAATATTTGAATGGTCAAAAAACCCTATTACATTCGACCAGTCAGATCACCCGCCACGAGTTGCTACCCCTGGGCGGCAAGCACTGGTGGTCGACCCAGTTGTTGGGGGCACTCGACTGACCAAGGTTCTGATGGATGGTGGCAGTGGCCTCAATATCTTGTATGCTGAGGGCCTCAAAGGAATGGGCATTCCGATGTCCAAACTCAACGAGAGCAATATGAGGTTCCATGAAGTCATCCCAGGAAAGAAAGCCGACTCACTCGGCCAGATCGCTCTTGATGTGGTTTTTGGTGATGAGAAGAATTACCGCAAAGAAAAGTTGACGTTTGAGGTTGTGGATTTCCAGAGTGCTTATCATGCCATATTGGGCAGACCTTCCTATGCTACTTTCATGGCTCGACCATGTTATGTGTACCTCAAGTTGAAGATGCCTGGCCCCAAACGCGTGATAACCGTCTCCGGTAACAGGAAAAGGGCAGAAGATTGTCTTCAAGACGGTGCAAAGATAGCAGATGAGCAGATGGCAGCTGTGGAGTTTCAAGAGTATTAGAAGATGGCATATCCGAGTGATTTGCTGCGTGCAAAGAGACCTGCTTCGGAGTCCGTGTTTCAGTCGGCTGGAGAAACCAAGCTAGTTCACATCCACCTGCCCGATCCCAACGCGCTCCGACCCATATCTGAATGACACTCGACGACAAATAGGAAGATGCGCTCATCCAGTTCCTCCATGAGAACTGGGACATCTTCGCATGGAAGCCGTCTGACATGCCAGGTGTACCTAGGGAACTGGCTGAGCACCGTTTGCGAGTCGACCCAAAAGCAAAACCTATCAAAGAGCATCTTCATCGGTCTGCCACGAAGAAGAGGAAGGCAATTGGCGAGGAGGTGGCTCGGCTTCTGGCCGCCGAGTTCATCCGCGAGATATACCACTCCGAGTGGCTCGCCAATGTCGTTATGGTTCCCAAGAAAGACAAATTACTTCAAATGTGTATTGACTTCAAGCACATCAATAAGGCCGGCCCGAAAGATCACTTCCCTCTGCCCCGCATCGACCAGATAGTCGACTCAACTACGGGATGCAGGCGACTGTCCTTCCTGGACGCTTATTCCAGGTACCATCAGATCTGACTGTTTGGACCCGACGAGATCAAGACAACTTTCATAACCCCGTTTGGGTGTTTTTGTTATGTTACCATGCCCTTTGGCCTCAAGAATGCTGGTGCCATATTCATGCGCATGATTTAAAAGTGCCTGCTCACTCAGATTAGTTGGAATTTGGAAGCATACATGGACGACATATTGGTTAAGTCACGCAAAGGTTCTGACCTGCTGACTGACCTCACTGAAACCTTTGCCAACCTGAGGAGGTATGATATCAAGCTCAATCCATCAAAATGCACATTCGGAGTCCCCGACGGAAAATTACTCGGTTTTCTTGTTTCCGAATGAGGAATCGACATGAGTCTAGAGAAGATTGGCACAATCCTCCAAATGAAGCGCCAGGTGCGAGTGCATGATGTTCAGAAGCTTACTAGTTGTTTGGATGCATTGAGTCGAATCATCTCACGCCTCAGTGCAAAGGCATTGCCTCTTTACCGACTGATGAATAAGTCTAACAAGTTCGAGTGGAATGACGAAGCCAAAGTAGCATTTGAAGAGCTCAAAGCCCTGCTTTCCACCCAGTCGGTGCTTGCTGCTCCAGTCAGTAAAGAGCCTCTATTGCTTTACGTCGCAACCACAAGACAAGTTGTCAGCACAGTGCTCACGGTCGAGCGGGAAGAGGAAGGAAAAGCCTTCAAAGTTTAGCGCCCAGTCTATTACATTTAATAGGTCTTGACCCCGTCCAAGCAGAGATACCCTCATTATCAGAAGCTTGTTTATGGGGTCTACTTAACCATGAAGATAGTTGCACATCATTTCTCTAATCATTCAGTTTCAGTCGTTGGCGATGCTCCATTATCAGAGATTCTGAACAACAGAGATGCAACTGGTCGAGTGGCAAAGTGGGCGATTGAACTTCTTCCGTTGGATATCAAGTTTGAGGAAAAGAAGGCCATCAAGTCTCAAGCGATTGCAGATTTCCTCACAGAGTGGACAGAACAACAACAGCCAACTCAAATCCATTCGGAATATTGGACCATGTTCTTTGATGGGTCCAAGATGTTAAATGGCTCTGGCGCAGGAGTGGTCTTAATGTCCCCACGAGGAGACAAGCTTAGTTATGTCCTCCAGATTTACTTTGATTTTTCTAACAATGAAGCTGAATATGAGGCACTATTGTATGGGTTGCGTATGGCCATTTCACTCGGCGTCCGACGCTTGATGGTCGGTGACTCAGATTTAGTGGTTAATCAGGTAATGAAGGAATGGGATGTCAGGAGTCCCGCAATGACTGGTTATTAAAACGCAGTGAGAAAGCTGGAGAAGAAGTTTGAGGGGTTAGAGCTCCACCACATACCACGAATCAAGAATCAGGTTGCTGATGATCTGCCAAAGATAGGTTCCACTCGGAAACCTGTCCCTAGCAATGTGTTCTTGGAGCAGCTTCACACCCCATCATTACAAGAGGATCCCTTCAAGGAAGAGTCCCCGCAACCAATAAGTTCTACCAACCCGACTGAAATCGAGATTCCAGTTATGGTCGACTTGATCATGGAGGTCTTGGTCATCACACCCGACTGTACAGTACCGTACATTGCATACATTCTCAGGAAGGAACTCCCAGAGGATGAGGATGAAGCCGTCAAATAGTCCGTTGATCCAAAGCCTTCACAGTGATAAAGGGGCAGCTTTATAAAGTGTCACAGGAGTGGCTCAGTGCTGCTTCACCGCAGAGGAAGGTCGAATGATCCTAAATGATATCCACTCGGGGACCTGTGGTCACCATGCCATGACGCCCCGAGACCGATGCTCCAGAAGACTTCCAGCTATTCCGAGTTTTGCCGTGCGATGTATTTGTTTGTTGCATTCTTCTTAGCTTTGTTTGCATTGCATCATGTCATCATGCCATCATGTCATTAATTTTATAACTCTTCTAAATAAATTGTATGGATTTTTTCGATCCATTTAATTTGAGGGAATTCACTTGTGATTTCTCTTTATAACATATTAAAGCCTCTCAATATTATAAGGGAGCTATAATAAAAATATTCCATTTATTTGGAATTAACCATAACCCACTTGCAAAATATCCCATGCCGTTGTTATCTCAATTCTTGGTCTCCAACCTTGTCCATAATTTCTTTCATCATTTTCTGGAGCTCCACCAAAAATCTGAACATTTTTGGACACTTCTAAAACCTTGTTCTAGTTCAAACCATTTGAATTAAATAAGTTTGAATTTAAATCTTGCATTCATGCCTCTTTTCTATTTTTCCTGGAACGAGCATATTTTTGTGAGTCCGGGAAAATTATCCCCTTGCGCATTTTCTTTCCCTAACCCCCTCTTCTTTTTCCTTCTCTTTAATGCTTTCTGTAAGAAAGTATGAGAGGAAGGGAGAGAGAGAGCCTGCAGCAGGCCGGCCCATCCATCCTCCCAAAGCCCAAGGCCCACCTAACCCTCCTAACCCTAGCGCTAACCGATCCAGCACCGCAGCTCTCCTCGATCCCTTCTCCTCCCCTCGTTCCTCCTCTAGCGCCGCAGCGCACACGCATCGCTCAAACCCAGGGCCCGATCCCCATCTCCTTCCTCGCGTCGCCCGTGCGCTCCTCCCTCATCTCCCTCGATCCCACACAGCGCCGCCGCTCCTCCTCGTCGCCCCGCGCCTCCCGGAGGGCCACCTGCGCGCAACACCGTCGCCTTCGCCGCCCTTCTGCTACCTCGCCTCCTTCCTCTACTCCTCCATGGCGCCTCCCCTTCTCGAGCGCCCCCGCAACCACCACGCAGCCCTCGTCCCCGCCTCCTCGCCGCCGGCAGCAGCAGCAGCTGCTGCATCCTCTCGCTGACGCCGGTGCCAAGCCGACCCCCCTGCCTCGTCCTCGTCACCTCCGGCCACCAGGACCCTCCAGCAAGCCGCTGCCGCCGTCCAGGACCACCATGGCCGCGGCTACCTGTCAGCCAACCGCGCGGCTCGCCCCCTGCCTCGGCCCTCTTCGACCCTGCTCATGCCCCAAGCCTCCCGTCGCCAAGGAGCACGAGCTCCTTTGCCTCGCTGCCACGCCAACCGGAGTAGCAGCCCAGCCGGTCATCCCCTTTGGACGCGCCAAGTTTGAGTACATGGACCGCCAAGTTCCACTACGTTTGCCATGTACATCTACACCAAGACCGGACCGACAAGTACCCCAACGTCACGTGTACAACTACCGTCGACCCGTGAAGACCCCATGGACTCAATTTCCTTGTGGTGACCCCGAACATCTACGGATCATGAACAACTACTTCATCTACGAAACGTGTACAACTACCGTCGCCGTGTACGACTACTTCCACTACCGTCGCGAGAACAACTACTTCCACTACATCATGAGAATGTCTACTTCCCTCTACGAAACGCGTTTAGCCCCGAACGCACACTTCAAAGGTATAATGACGAGACGACGTCCGTGGACCGAATGCATTTGTTGTATGAGATGCACCCTATGTTTGGACCGTGTCCGAACTGTTCCTTGCACGTCGGCCGTAAGCCATGCCACCGTCCCGTGGGAACCCGGAATCCGGGATCACCCCCACCATCTTGCATGACCCGCTCACTTCACACTTCCTTTTGCACCGGTATCTCCATGAGCTACCGGAACTGATATGTTGTCGTGGCATCATTTTCGGATATGTTGCCGTGGCACCATTTTTGTTTCACCGCCGTGGCACCTTTTTCCTTCCGCCATGGCGACAAATGCCTCGTTTCAACATGCTCATGTCAACTTTTTCACAAAAATTGCTTAAACCTTGATTATGTCATCCGCATCATGTTAACAACATTTAAATGGTTAAAACTGTGTTTGCATTAAATTGCTAAATGACATATGTGGATTTTCCGGAATTGGTGTTTGTTGTTTCCGGCCTCATTTAAACTTGCCTAAATAGGTGGTTTGCTCATGCTTCACCCCTTGCCATGTTTAATAACATTTAATATTGTTGGGTACATAACCGAGAGAGAACTAAATAATTGATGTGGTGTTCCGTCAATATGCAACTCGTTGCATATTGAGCTCCACTTAATTTGTAGTATTGTTTGTTGCACTTTGCCATGCCATGCCTCATTAAACCGGACATGCATCATACTTGATTGTGCATCATGCCATGATTATGCTTGTGTGTTTACCATGTTGCTTGCTTCTTTCCGGTTTGCTTCTCTCGTTAGCTTCGGTTTCGTTCTGGAGTTGTAAGGATTCGTTCAACTACGTCCGTTTGTCTTCTTCATGGACTCGTTCGTCTTCCTAGCGGAATCTCAGGCAAGATGACTATTACCCTCGATATCACTTCTATCTTTGCTTGCTAGTTGCTTCGTTCTATCGCTATGCTGCGCTACCTATCACTTGTTTACCATGCCTCCCATATTGCCATGTCAGCCTCTAACCTTTTCACCCTTCCTAGCAAACCGTTGCTTGGCTATGTTACCGCTTTGCTCAGCCCCTCTTATAGCATTGTTAGTTGCAGGTGAAGTTGTAGATTGCTCCATGGTGGATAGGATTATGTTGGGATATCACAATATCTCTTATTTAATTAATGCATCTATATACTTGGTAAAGGGTGGAAGACTCGGCCTTATGCTTGGTGTTTTGTTCCACTCTTGCCGCCCTAGTTTCCGTCATACCGGTGTTATGTTCCCGGATTTTGCGTTCCTTACGCGGTTGGGTGATTTATGGGACCCCCTTGACAGTTCGCTTTGTATAAAACTCCTCCAGCAAGGCCCAACCTTGGTTTTAACCTTTGCCTACCTAAGCCTTTTTCCCTTGGGTTCTGCAGACTCAAGGGTCATCTTTATTTTACCCCCCCCCCCGGGACAGTGCTCGTCGTGAGTGTTGGTCCATCCTGTCAACCGCCGGTGGCCACCAGGGGCAACTCTGGGCTGGCCTTCCGGAAGTTTGGACAATCCAGTGTGCCCTGAGAACGAGATATGTGCAGCTCCTATCGGGATTTGTCGGCACAGCGGGAGGCTTTGCTGGTCTTGTTTTACCATTGTCGAAATGTCTTGTAAACCGGGATTCCGAGTCTGATCGGGTCTTCCTGGGAGAAGGTATATCCTTCGTTGATCGCGAGAGCTTATCATGGGCTAAGTTGGGACACCCTTGCAGGGTATAATCTTTCGAAAGCCGTGCCTGCGGTTATAGGCAGATGGGAATTTGTTAATGTCCAGTTGTAGATAACTTGAGACCAGATCTGATTTAAAACGCATCAACCGCGTGTGTAGCCGTGATGGTCTCTTTTCGGCGGAGTCCGGGAAGTGAACACGGTTTTGGGTTATGTTTGACGTAAGTAGGAGTTCAGGATCACTTCTTGATCATTGCTAGCTTCACGACCGTTTCGTTTGCTCTCTTCTCGCTCTTATTTGCATATGTCAGCCACCATATATGCTTAGTCGCTGCTGCAACCTCACCACTTTACCCCTTCCTTTCCCATAAGCTTAAATAGTCTTGATGTCGCGGGTTTTGAGATTGCTGAGTCCTCGTGACTCACCAGATACTATCACAACAGTTGCAGGTGCCGATGATACCAGTGCAGATGATGCAACCGAGCTCAGATGGGAGCTCAACGAAGACCTTCGTTGTTGCTACATTTCATTTCTTGTTAATCAGTAGTGGAGCCCAGTTGGGACGATCAGGGATCCAGCAGTTGGGTTATCTTCATTTCTTTTGGCTTCGTCCGTAGTCGGACTATGTGTGTACTCTGAATGATGTATGATTTATTTGTTCATTGTGTGAAGTGGCGATTGTAAGCCAACTCTCTATCCCATTCTTGTTCATTACATGGGATTGTGTGAAGATGACCCTTCTTGCGACAAAACCACAATGCAGTTATGCCTCTAAGTCGTGCTTCGACACGTGGGAGATATAGCCGCATCGTGGGTGTTACAAGTTGGTAATCAGAGCCATCCCCGACTTAGGAGCCCCCTGCTTGATTGTTTGCTGGTGTTGTTGAGTCTAGAACAAAAATGTTTTGAGTCTTAGGATTATATATATCGGAGAGTAGGATTCTTTTTACTCCTCAGTCCCTTCGTCGCTCTGGTGAGGTCTCCTGAAGTAGATGTTTTGACTTTCCTCTCCTCAAATTTCACTAAATTTTTTTTAGGATCACGCGGGTATCTTGGAATCGTTCCGATGGTTTTGTGACGAGAACATTGTTCTTGGTGCCTCCTGTCTTTTATGTGGCATTGACCCGAGGAGTTGAGCTCCGAGGTGTTGTCGTCACAATTTTATCGTTGCAGTTCTGGAATACCTGAGTTTTGCCGACATCAAAAATCTCTTTTATGCAGTTGTTGGTGAGATATCTCGACGCCACCCAGTACTGGGGCGGGAGTTCGGGAGTATTGCCATAGCTCGTATAACGGATGCTTTTCGAAGGTTGAGGTACACGATTTCCGAAGGTTTCTTGGTTATGTGTTGGCGGATGGATACAGCTTGGATGTAGGGATTGTTAGTTTTGGGTGAGATATATATTGCTTCCCTTGTATCCCCAACACTAGATTGCATACCAGAAAGTTTCGGGAGTTTTATAGGTGGGAATTCAAGTAGCTCCTAGAATATCTTTTCGACAGATGCATGATATGAGATTGGGGTTCGACGTCTAGTGGTCCGCCTTTCCACGGTCGTTTTTACAGTGGTCTCGTTGTGTCTTAAAGAACCCTTGGCTATGCTGGTTCGGGGACACTTCGTATGTCATGTGCACTGCCTTGTACATGATGGTGCTGTACGATCGAGTCCGTGTGGGCCCCAACACGAAAACTTCGGATGAAATCTCTATCATATGTTTGTTCTGGCTTATTCTGCAAGCCAAATCCTTTGTTTTGTTTTATTTGTGGTATTCGAGTTGCTTCGAAGTCAAATGTTGAATCCATACCTTCCCTAAATGGTGTTCTCATATTGCTATGCGAATTCTAATCCTTCTTGATCATCGAGGTTGTCATGTTAATTCTTTTCCAACTGGTGTGCTTCTCTTCAAGTGGATCCGATCATCTCAACATCCGCAAGATCAATTCTAAGTTTTCTGAACGGTGTTTGTTTCATCCGTACCAAGTTGTCTTTGTTTTCCCGCCCTCCCACCCCTTCTTTTCTTCAAGGACTCATATATGTTAATCAAGTATCCATTTATTCTTGTGAAGCCTCTTCACTCCTTGCGATCATTGTTCTTATCCGGTGATTCTCAAGAAGATACTAACAGAGCTTCAAGTTCATCATTCTTCATTCTCGTTTTCTTCTCCGGTGGATTTAACTGAAGCTTTCGGTGTTGATCATATCCTTTTCCTCGTTCAAATGCTATCCCATGCCGGTGCATCTCATAATTGTTCACCTCTCTCTATTCTTATCCGTAGTGCTTAAGATTATCTCAGAAAATTCGTGTTTCCATTCTCAATCCATTCAAGTTATTTTGAGGTTGTTATCTCATTCAAGTCATTTAATTCAACTAGCGCAATCCCCCCTTTCAATCAATCGTTCAACGATGTATTTTTTTGAGTGGGCCCTAACCCACAAGTCTTTTCCCAGGATCTTACCCGACTCTTCTAATTATCAGGAGCGATTCTCAAATTCATTTCCAAGGTTGACGTAAGAATGAATTTCATCAGTCAAACATTTTCCAAGATCGATTTCAAATTATTTTTCATTGTTGGCTCAACCTCTCTGTTTTTCATTCTCCCGGAGTATCCCAACAATTCATGGTGGTGTTTCTCGTCGTCATTCTTGGATTTTAAAAGACTGACGAAGAAGGTTTTCTCTTAAATCTTGTCCATTCTCTTGAAGATTCATGATTCTAGCTTAATGCCATCTTCTCATAATTATTTTCGATTGTGAGAATTCTTTTCACCCATCCAGAGCAATTCACGAGTCTTTTCAGTTTCATTCTCCGGAGCCAATCATCTCAGAATTATTCATTCTCAGCTTTCAACTCTCGTTCTTGAATTCTTCCGGTGAATCATTCAATACCCTCTAATCAGTTCATGATCTCTTTGTTCTCTTGTATCTAATTTCTTTCAAGTGTCTTCATTCATTTTCCAATTCTTCCCGGTGAATTGTGCCTTTGCTACTCCCATTTTCAATTCTTACGGTGGTTTGTTCAAGATTTCACTTCCTTCGTTATCATATCAATTCATTCGTTGTTTCCAAATCCCACCGATGGTTCCATCAATACCTTCTGAAGTTTGCGCTATATCTTTCTTAATCCTTTCTACGAGAATAAGTAGTATGCCAAATCCGTTGCTTGTCATCAATTTAATTTGATGAAGGATAAGCATACAATAAATCTTATTCTTATTTTCCTTGAGGTGATTCAATTCTTTCCTTCCGGAGATTGTTCCTGATGAAGTAATTCTCGGTTCTAGTGTTTCATCTTTTCTTTTCCGGAGTTCCAAGTTTTCTTGGTTATATTGTCGCGAAGCTCCATCTAAATCATTGCAACGATTCACCTTGTATTTTCAACTTCTCTTTCTTTCTATCATTCTTTTATTACCGGAGTTTTTCATGGAGGCTCAACATGGTGGTTCATCAAGGATTCCTTTCATCCTTCAATTGTTCTTCAAGATTTCTCTCGAAGCTAAGATCCGCCAAGCTACACTCTAAAATAAACATGGTGCTCAACACATGTTTTGTTTTGAGGCATTCAAGCATTTTTCATCTTGCATTCTAAAGTGCAACTCTTTCTACCTTATCTTTTGAGGTGGTGTTATATCATTCTTGACAATTTTCATTCATGTTTCGCGATTCACATGTTGTCAAGAATGAGGTATTTTAAATCCATTAATCTCTTCGTTGGAGTTATCTTGGTATAGATTTCACTTAAAGCCTTCCCTAAGGAATGTTGATATTATGGTGCTTATCAATGATCCAAGCTTTCTCCATATCCTTCTCGGCGAAAGAGGTTTTCATCTCTTCGTTGATCTCAACCAATCAATTGTTTCTGTTAGTGGCCGATTGTCACCTCATAGTCTTGAGATGTTTTCCAAAAGCCAACTACAAGCTTATTCGTTTTGTTGTTGGTTTTCCAACAACTCCGTTCAATTCTTCTTTGCAAGGATGCTTTCCTAGCTCATTTGTGGTAGAAGTTGGCATTTTCTTCTTCATTCTGTTATTCCAATGATCTATCGTCTATTCTTTCTTCCGGAGGCATTGTGATGTTGCTCTCTTCACTCATCTTCTCGAATTGAGGATCATGTTCTTTTCATGCTTATCCATTCAACCGGAATGTTGTGTCATCTCTTCAAGTTCTTTTCATCTTATCAAGTTTTGCATCTCTTTTCAACCGGAGTGCTTTCCGATTTTGATCTTCCTTGTTCCTTGTTTATCTCGTTTCAACCAGAGCGGGTTCGATTCCTTCTTCTTCATTGAACTCGTCATTCATAGCTTTGCAACCTCTAAGGTTCAAATGGCGTTCCTTGTTTCTATTTGTTCTACCACAGTGCTCTCAATTGTGTTCAACTCTGTTATGTCCTTTCTTTCAACTTTTCAACCTCTCAAGGTTCTTGGTTTCACTCATTGGTCGAAGAAGCAACTTAGTTTTACCTCTTCTCTTCCTCTTCCGTTTTCTCTCCGGTGCCATGCTAGATCTCGGAACGAGATCCTCTTGTAGTGGTGGAGTGTAGTGACGCCCCGAGACCGATGCTCCAGAAGACTTCCAGCTATTCCGAGTTTTGCCGTGCGATGTATTTGTTTGTTGCATTCTTCTTAGCTTCATTTGCATTGCATCATGTCATCATGCCATCATGTCATTAATTTTATAACTCTTCTAAATAAATTGTATGGATTTTTTCGATCCATTTAATTCGAGGGAATTAACTTGTGATTTCTCTTTATAACATATTAAAGCTTCTCAATATTATTAGGGAGCTATAATAAAATTATTCCATTTATTTGGAATTAACCATAACCCACTTGCAAAATATCCCATGCCGTTGTTATCTCAATTCTTGGTCTCCAACCTTGTCCATAATTTCTTTCATCATTTTCCGGAGCTCCACCAAAAATCCAAACATTTTTGGACACTTCTAAAACCTTGTTCTAGTTCAAACCATTTGAATTAAATTCAAATAAGTTTGAATTTAAATCTTGCATTCGTGCCTCTTTTCTATTTTTCCTGGAACGAGCATATTTTTGTGAGTCCAGGAAAATTATCCCCTTGCGCATTTTCTTTCCCTAACCCCCTCTTCTTTTTCCTTCTCTTTAATGCTTTCTGTAAGAAAGTATGAGAGGAAGGGAGAGAGAGAGCCTGCAGCAGGCCGGCCCATCCATCCTCCCAAGGCCCAAGGCCCACCTAACCCTCCTAACCCTAGCGCTAACCGATCCAGCACCGCAGCTCTGCTCGATCCCTTCTCCTCCCCTCGTTCCTCCTCCGGCGCCGCAGCGCACACGCATCGCTCAAACCCAGGGCCCGATCCCCATCTCCTTCCTCGCGCCGCCCGTGCGCTCCTCCCTCATCTTCCTCGATCCCACACAGCGCCGCCGCTCCTCCTCATCGCCCCACGCCTCCCGGAGGGCCACCTGCGCACAACCCCATCGCCTTCGCCGCCCTTCCGCTACCTCGCCTCCTTCCTCTCCTCCTCCATGGCGCCTCTCCTTCTCGAGCGCCCGCGCAGCCCTCGTCCCCGCCTCCTCGCCGCCAGCAGCAGCAGCAGCTGCTGCATCCTCTCGCCGACGCCGGTGCCAAGCCGACCCCCCTGCCTCGTCCTCGTCACCTCCGGCCACCAGGACCCTCCAGCAAGCCGCTGCCTCCGTCCAGGACCACCATGGCCGCGGCTACCTGTCAGCCAACCGCGCGGCTCGCCCCCTGCCTCGGCCCTCTTCGAACCTGCTCATACCCCGAGCCTCCCGTCGCCAAGGAGCACGAGCTCCTTTGCCTCGCTGCCACACCAACCGGAGTAGCAGCCCAGCTGGTCATCCCCTTTGGACGCGCCAAGTTTGAGTACATGGACCGCCAAGTTCCACTACGTTTGCCATGTACATCTACACCAAGACCGGACCGACAAGTACCCCGACGTCGCGTGTACAACTACCGTCGACCCGCGAAGACCCCATGGACTCAATTTCCTTATGGTGACCCCGAACATCTACGGATCATGAACAACTACTTCATCTATGAAACGTGTACAACTACCATTGTCGTGTACGACTACTTCGACTACCGTCGCGAGAACAACTACTTCCACTACATCACGAGAACGTCTACTTCCCTCTATGAAACGCGTTCCGCCCCGAACGCACACTTCAAAGGTATAACGACGAGACGACGTCCATGGACCGAATGCATTTGTTGTATGAGATGCACCCTATGTTTGGACCGTGTCCGAATTGTTCCTTGCACGTCCGCCGTAAGCCATGCCACCGTCCCGTGGGAACCCGGAATCCGGGATCACCCCCACCATCTTGCATGACCCGCTCACGTCACACTTCCTTTTGCACCGGTATCTCCATGAGCTACCGGAACCGATATGTTGCCGTGGCATCATTTTCGGATATGTTGCCGTGGCACCATTTTTGTTTCACTGCCGTGGCACCTTTTTCCTTCCGCCATGGCGACAAATGCCTCGTTTCAACATGCTCATGTCAAATTTTTCACAAAAATTGCTTAAACCTTGATTATGTCATCCGCATCATGTTAACAACATTTAAATGGTTAAAACTGTGTTTGCATTAAATTGCTAAATGACATATGGGGATTTTCCGGAATTGTTGTTTGTTGTTTCCGGCCTCATTTAAACTTGCCTAAATAGGTGGTTTGCTCATGCTTCACCCCTTGCCATGTTTAATAACATTTAATATTGTTGGGTACATAACCGAGAGAGAACTAAATAACTGATGTGGTGTTCCGTCAATATGCAATTCGTTGCATATTGAGCTCCACTTAAGTTGTAGTATTGTTTGTTGCACTTTGCCATGCCACGCCTCATTAAACCGAACATGCATCATACTTGATTGTGCATCATGCCATGATTATGCTTGTGTGTTTACCATGTTGCTTGCTTCTTTCCGGTTTGCTTCTCTCGTTAGCTTCGGTTTCGTTCCGGAGTTGTAAGGATTCGTTCAACTACGTCCGTTTGTCTTCTTCATGGACTCGTTCTTCTTCCTAGCGGAATCTCAGGCAAGATGACTATTACCCTCGATA
Organism: Triticum dicoccoides; assembly: GCF_002162155.2. Lineage (NCBI taxonomy): Eukaryota > Viridiplantae > Streptophyta > Magnoliopsida > Poales > Poaceae > Triticum > Triticum dicoccoides. The sequence goes on from NC_041383.1 coordinate 594,315,247, forward strand.
TCACTTCTATCTTTGCTTGCTAGTTGCTTCGTTCTATCGCTATGCTGCGCTACCTATCACTTGTTTACCATGCCTCCCATATTGCCATGTCAGGCTCTAACCTTTTCACCCTTCCTAGCAAACCGTTGCTTGGCTATGTTACCGCTTTGCTCAGCCCCTCTTATAGCATTGTTAGTTGCAGGTGAAGTTGTAGATTGCTCCATGGTGGACAGGATTATGTTGGGATATCACAATATCTCTTATTTAATTAATGCATCTATATACTTGGTAAAGGGTGGAAGACTCGGCCTTATGCCTGGTGTTTTGTTCCACTCTTGCCGCCCTAGTTTCTGTCATACCGGTGTTATGTTCCCGGATTTTGCGTTCCTTACGCGGTTGGGTGATTTATGGGACCCCCTTGACAGTTCGCTTTGAATAAAACTCCTCCAGCAAGGCCCAACCTTGGTTTTACCCTTTGCCTACCTAAGCCTTTTTCCCTTGGGTTCTGCAGACTCAAGGGTCATCTTTATTTTACCCCCCCCCCCCGGGCCAGTGCTCGTCGTGAGTGTTGGTCCAACCTGTCAACCGCCGGTGGCCACCAGGGGCAACTCTGGGCTGGCCTACCGGAAGTTTGGACAATCCGGTGTGCCCTGAGAACGAGATATGTGCAGCTCCTATCGGGATTTGTCGGCACAGCGGGAGGCTTTGCTGGTCTTGTTTTACCATTGTCGAAATGTCTTGTAAACCGGGATTCCGAGTCTGATTGGGTCTTCCTGGGAGAAGGTATATCCTTCGTTGATCGCGAGAGCTTATTATGGGCTAAGTTGGGACACCCCTGCAGGGTATAATCTTTCGAAAGCCGTGCCTGCGGTTATAGGCAGATGGGAATTTGTTAATGTCCGGTTGTAGATAACGTGACACCAGATCTGATTTAAAATGCATCAACCGCGTGTGTAGCCGTGATGGTCTCTTTTTGGCGGAGTCCGGGAAGTGAACACGGTTTTGGGTTATGTTTGACGTAAGTAGGAGTTCAGGATCACTTCTTGATCATTGCTAGCTTCACGACCGTTCCGTTTGCTCTCTTCTCGCTCTTATTTGCATATGTCAGCCACCATATATGCTTAGTCGCTGCTGCAACCTCACCACTTTACCCCTTCCTTTCCCATAAGCTTAAATAGTCTTGATCTTGCGGGTTTTGAGATTGTTGAGTCCTCGTGACTCACCAGATACTATCACAACAGTTGCAGGTGCCGATGATACCAGTGCAGATGATGCAACCGAGCTCAGATGGGAGCTCAACGAAGACCTTGGTTGTTGCTACATTTCGTTTCTTGTTGATCAGTAGTGGAGCCCAGTTGGGACGATCAGGGATCCAGCAGTTGGGTTATCTTCATTTCTTTTGGCTTCGTCCGTAGTCGGACTATGTGTGTACTCTGAATGATGTATGATTTATTTGTTCATTGTGTGAAGTGGCGATTGTAAGCCAACTCTCTATCCCATTCTTGTTCCTTACATGGGATTGTGTGAAGATGACCCTTCTTGCGACAAAACCACAATGCGGTTATGCCTCTAAGTCGTGCTTCGACACGTGGGAGATATAGCCGCATCGTGGGTGTTACACATGCGTCCTCTCGGCCAAAGCATACCGAGCGGGATTTTACTGGCCTCGAGCAAATGAAATGGCAAAAGATATAGTCAACAAGTGTGCAGGCTGCCAGTTCTACTCCAACATGTCTCACAAACCTGCATCTGCCTTGAAAACTATTCCACTCGTCTGGCCGTTTGCAGTCTGGGGGTTGGATATGGTCGGACCCTTCAAACCGGTGCGAGTGGTTTCACACATTTTCTTGTAGCAGTCGACAAGTTCACCAAGTGGATCGGAGCTAGGCCCATCAAGAACCTTGGTGCAAGCACCGCTGTTAGTTTCATCAAGGAGTTGATATTCATATATGGAGTTCCTCACAACATTATCACATATAATGGCTCCAACTTTGATTCTGACGAGTTCAAGGCGTTCTGTGCGACCCAAGACACTTGGGTCAACTACGCATCAATCGCACACCCACAGTCGAATGGACAAGCAGAAAGGGCGAATGGTTTGATCCTCCAAGGATTAAAACCCTGCCGAATGCGCGACCTCAAGCATGTTGCTGGAGCCTGGGTGACAGAGTTGCCGTCCGTCTTGTGGGGGCTGAGAACAACACCGAATCGGTCGACTGACCGGACTCCTTTATTCTTGGTGTACGGTGCCGAGACTGTACTTCCGAGTGATTTGTTGCACAATGCCCCTTGAGTGGAACTATTCATAGAAGCCGAAGCAGAGCAAGCACGAGAAGACACCTCGATCTCCTAGAAGAAGAGCGCGAGATGGATTTGATTCGGTCGACCATCTACCAGCAAGATCTGCATCAATTCCATGCCCGAAATATCAGAGGACGAGCGTTCCAAGAAGGAGACCTGGTACTCCGAGTGGATCAGAAACAGCCTCACAAGCTTGCTCCAGCCTGGGAAGGCCCTTTCATCATCACCAAAGTGCTTCACAACGGAGCTTACCACATCTACAATGTAGCCAAGAAGATTGACGAGCCGCATGCCTGGAAAGCAGAGCTACTCCGCAACTTCTACAAATAGATCACTTGACCTGACGAGTTGTAATAAAAGTATTTCAGTTTGCTTTCCAAAGACAAGATTTTTTCAGTATCATAATGATCGGTTTCCCATAATCCTCTGTGTCCAAATCCCCCAGTGGGTAGCTTAGCTGCGAATCCGATTCGCCTAAGTTAAAAACACTCCGAGTGGAGAGAAATCCTCCCACTCGGAGGCTTAGCTGCGACCCCGTAATCACCTAATTTAAAAACATTCCTAGTGGAGAGCGATACTCCCACTCGGGGGCTTAGCTGCGACCCCGTAATCGCCTAAGTTAAATTTTTTTTCGAGTGGAGAGCAATCCTCCCACTCGGGGGCTTAGCTATGACCCCGTAACTGCCTAAGTTAAAAACATTCCGAGTGGAGAGCAATCCTCCCACTCGGAGGCTTAGCTGCGACCCCGTAATCGCCTAAGTTAAAAACATTCTGAGTGGAGAGCA
>NC_041383.1:594318692-594377605 GCF_002162155.2 Triticum dicoccoides
CTCCCACTCGGAGGCTTAGCTGCGACCTCGTAATCACCTAAGTTAAAAACATTCCGAGTGGAGAGCAATCCTCCCACTCGGGAGCTTAGCTGCGACCCCGTAATCGCCTAAGTTAAAAACATTTTGAGTGGAGAGCAATCCTCCCACTCGGAGGCTTATATGCGACCCCGTAATCGCCTAAGTTAAAAACATTCCTAGTGGAGAGCAATCCTCCCACTCGGGGGCTTAGCTGCGACCCCGTAATTGCGTAAGTTAAAAACATTCCGAGTGGAGAGCAATCCACCCACTCAGAGGCTTAGCTACGACCCCGTAATCGCCTAAGTCACGAAAGATCCCCTAAGCTACACCAAAAATACAGCGTACGCTCCATCCCGATCCGCAAGGATGACGAGGTGTCAACTGAACACCAGGTCTGAGCAACACCACAAATACAACGTACGCTCCATCTCAATCGGCAAGGACGACGAGGTGTCGACTGAACACCACGTCTGAGCTGCATCGCAAGTACAATGTGCGCTCCATCCCGATCCGCAAGGACGGCGAGGTGTCGATTGAACACCACGTCTGGGCTGCGTCACAAGTACAATGTGCGCTCCATCCCGATCCGCAAGGACGACGAGGTGTCGACCGAACACCACGCCTGAGCGGCGTCACAAGTACAATGTGCGCTCTGTCTCGACCCACAAGGACGACGAGGTGTCGACTAAGCACGTCGTCATGGATAAATTCGTTCAGAATGAAGAAACACTTGGAAGCAACAAAAGCAAGAGCCAAGATATTCAAGGGAAACAAAGTTCAGATAAATCTCGCAAAAGTTCAGAACCGCGATGGGCAGAAGTGCACGGGCATCAAGCCCAAAAAAGTTTAACGGTTACATAACCACTCGGCATCCCGAGGCAAATAAAAGGTGGGACTTAATGTTTCATTCACTCGGCCGAAGAAGGACTCGCTGGATCATAGAAACTTTCGAGGTCGATGCTGTCGATGATGCGCGTGGCGGCCTCAAGGAAGGTGTCCATGAAAGACTGGAAAGTAATCTTCTTTGTGTTGGCAACCTTTAGGGCCGCCAGCTTGTCTTCTTTGACATCCTTGTAGTTCACTCGGACCAGTGATGGGGCAACATCAGCACCACACCGAGCAGATGACTTCTTCCATTCCTACACTCGACCAGGGATTTGATTCAGTCGAGCCATCAGAGACTCGAGATCCCGCGAGTGTTCCGCCTGAGTCCAGAGTTCAGCATCGACCCGCGTCATCGCGGCCTTCAGTCGAGCGAGGTAGTCCACGGCGGTGTCCAAACGAGACTCCAGCCGCAACACATTCATCGCAACGTCGTCTTTGACGGGGCAGTTTATGGAATCAAGACCTGTCTCAACCCGCCCAGTTTCTGCTTCAAAGTCCTGGCAAAGCTTTGCGCAGTCGGAAAAACAGTGAATCGACAGTTTAACAAGACATGTCAGTCGACGTCTCAAATCAGTCGAACAAGAGGAAATACCTTCAAGTTTTAAGACCAACTTCGCAGCAAGCTGCCCCAGATACGACCCCAGCTCGCCCTGCTTGGCTTTGAGGTTCCCCACTTCGTCAGTCAAGCTCTCCTTGTCCTTCTTCGGTTGCGCAATCTCGTCTTCCAACTTGCCGACTGAAGCCAGCTTCTTGTCCGCAAGCGTTGTTTTCTATCGCGCCTCCTTTTAGGCTGCAGCAAGATCGAGGTCATTCTTCTCCAGAGCCTGCTTCATTTTCTCTAAAGAAATAACATTATTCAGACGAGCCTGAAGTTGATGGTTTTCACTACGCACATCTATTCGAGTGGAATCACTCGGTTCAAAGAGACTAGAAAGAAGAAAGGGAGAATCATAAGGTGAAAGGTTCCGAGTGGTTACCTCCCATGATAGCTGTTTCGTCCTGGGCCTTCTTGAGGTTCTTCTTAGCCAGTTCCAGATCAAGTATGATGTTGATCTGCTTCTTATCCAGCTCAGAAAGTTGAGCCCAAGATCATAAGACTTCTACAGTCAGCAAAAAGGATATGTCTGTCGACATAAACAAAAGTTAGTCTCAGTAAAAGTTGTTCTAAGACTACCGCCAAATCAAACATTCAACAGTAGTCTCGGGGACTACACCCAGTGGGTGCACTTGGCGTGCCCCCACTGGTCTGGTTCTTACACTCGGCATGGTCTGCCCAGCATGAGGGAAAAAAGCGATTCTCAAACCCCAGCTGACTACCAGCAGTCGACCGCGGTCTCGGGGACTACACCTAGTGGGTGCGCTATGCGTGCCCCCACTGGTTCACAGAAACACTCGACTCAACCCAGTCGACTCAAGCGGAAAAGCTATTCCGTTTGACTATAGAAACACCACAGTGGGTGGTTGGATGAGAAATGCAGACTCATAGATGCACATAAAAGGTTCCAAAATGCTCATCCAAGGACATATGGGCAGTGAAGCGATAGTTGCAACTATCACTACTCAAAAGATCAGTCGGAAATCAACTAACCTTGACGTTTGCTTGCAAAGTAGTATTTGTGTTGTACTATTGTAGGCAACCTGACTGGCCTCATGCACCACTTTCATCTGCTCCATCACAAGGTTCACCTAGAGAAGAGCCTCCCTGGCAGCACTCGGTGGATCGTCTGGAGTCTGGTATGCAGCAAAGAGGGATGACGGCAACGCAGTCGGAGCAGCCATTGGATCAGATGCGTGGAGTTGTACTGGAGCAGCAGAGGCCTGAGCAGCCGACTCCGTTGGACGGTCAGTTGATAGCGGATTGGCGAAAGTGACACTGGTTCGAGCCAGATCTCCAGATTTCTCGACCACTGGCTCAAGCACCTGCCCCTCGGTCGCCTTCCCGCTTGAGGCCCTGCCCCTCCTTCTCCTCTCCCTCAGAGGCACTCCATCATCATTGTCCAGAAGGGTAATGATGTCCCGCGGAGCTGCAACAAAAACAATCCCAAGAGTTCAATCGACCAATGAACCAATCGACAGAATAAATTCAAGCTGGAAAGGGCCTACCAGCTCTGGAGGTGGCCGCGTCATCGGCTTCCTTGTCCACTGGGGCCTTGTCAACATCCATGTCAGTCGCAGAAGTTGCAAGGCTGAAAAAGTTGATAATCCACTCGGTAAAAACAGAATATCAGTCGGAAGAAGAAAACAAAAAAAGCTCAGGCGCTCACCGAGAGGCGACAGGAACGTCCATCTTGATCTTGGGCAAGGTCTTCCGAGCCTTTGAGGGCACGACCTTGGGCTGCTTGGCGACCTTCTCCGCTGGCTCCGGAGTCAACGTCTGAGTGCGCTTCTGTGCTTGGGTGCTTGGAGCCACGGTCCTGCCGCGCCCGCCCGCTGGATCATGAAGAATCTTGGATCGGCACTCTGAGCGTGGTGGCGAGTCGACTGAGGGAGTCCTGGATTAGGGGGTATCCGGACAGCCGGATTGTATACATCGTCCGGACTATTGAAGCCTGAAGATACGAGACTCAAGACTCCAGCCCGTGTCCGGATGGGACTCTCCTTTGCGTGGAAGGCAAGCTTGGTGATCCGGATATTGTGTTTCCTTCCTTGTAACCGAGTCCGTGTAAACCCTAGCCCTCACCGGTGTCTATATAAACCGGAGAGGTTGGTCCATAGAAGGGCGATCACAATTACAATCATACCATCATAGGCTAGCTCTTAGGGTTTAGCCTCTACGATCTCGTGGTAGATCTACTCTTGTACTACCCATATATTCAATATTAATCAAGCAGGAAATAGGGTTTTACCTCCATCGAGAGGTCCCAGACCTGGGTAAACATTGTGTCCCTCGCTTCCTGTTACCATCAGCCTAGATGCATAGATGGGGACCCCCTACACGAGATCCGCCAGTTTTGACACCGACAATGGTGCTTTCATTGAGAGTTCCTCTGTGTCGTCGCTGCAGGGTCTGATGGCGCCTTCAATCGTCAACAACACGGTCCAGGAGGAGACTTTTCTCCCCGGACATATCTTCGTGTTCGGCGGCTTCGCACTGCGGGCCAATTCGCTTGGCCATCTGGAGCAGATCGATAGCTACGCCCCTGGCCACCAGGTCAGGTTCTGAAACTTGAACTACACAACGGATATTCGCAGAGACTTGATCTTCGAAGAATTTGGGCCTGCGCCAGGAGCACCGAATAGTCACGATGAGCACGGCTTAGACCTGCTGTCGGACGAAGCTCGGGATATCACCCCCGCAGCAGTCTCAGATCTAAATCCGGAGCAGGTTGCGATGCCTAAGGACAGAGGGGTGGACCCCGCCCCGCAGGCCGCACACTCATCGACAGAGGAGCCGAACACAGGTCCCACCTCTATGGAGGCCTGTAACCCCGGGCCCCCGGACTCGTATCCGGTTGTTGGTTCCGGTCTGCACACCCTCGAGCCAGCCGAGCCAGGTTGGGCTCCGGTAATGGAGTTTACCGCTGCGTACATGTTCCAGCACTCGCCCTTTTGGCGACATGCTGAACTCATTAAAGTCTCTATCTTTGTCAGGAGGCTCTGGGCCGAACTATGTCCGGCTTGAGTGGGAAGCAGTCGACGAAGGAATTCGCTTCCCACCCACCACCCACTTCATTGCCACGGTCGATGATTTAACCGACGTGCTTGACTTCGACTTCGAAGACATCGATGGTATGGACGACGATGCAGGAGAAGTACAAGAGCCACCGCTCGCAGGGCGGTGGACGGCCACCTCGTCACACGATATATACATGGCGGATACTCCCAAGGAGGAGGACGGCGGCAATCTGGAAGATAAAACCCCTGGGCAAAAGCCAAAATGGTGGCGCAGACGCCGCTCAAAGTCCAGCAACAGTAAAAATAGCGACAAGAGCGCAAGAAGGATCGACATACCAGCAAACTCCGAAGGCAATAACGACCACATGGACCCAGCGATGGAGCAGGATGAGCCATGCCACGCCGAACCAAGTTCCGAGCAGACGCCCGATCACAATGATCCAGAGGGACGAGTCCATCAAACCGCCCTAGGACAAGAACACAGTCCAGACAATGATGCATTCATCATTCCGGAAGAATGCGTGGAACAAGATAACCTCCACAGAAAGCTTATGGCCACAGCGAGAAGTCTAAAGAAGAAGAAGCAACGGCTCAAAGCCGCACAGGAAACGCTCAATCGCAGATGGAATAAAGTGCTAGACACCGAAGAAAGATATGGCAATGATCGCCATACAAAGAGCTATCCCAAATGCAAGCTACTGCCAGAATTCGACGACGAGGCCGTTCCACCAAATAACAATACGAACAGGAGACCAGACGTACCGCTTCACAACTACAACAGAACGGCTACTGACACCGCGCACGATCTATGTGAGCATCTGGATAAGCAAGCCGGTGCGGCCAGGTCCATCTACGGATCTAAAGGACACACCCCGGCGAGGGACTATGGTCACCAGAACGATCATACAAACCAAATACCAGTTCGGAATAAGCTCCGGACACAGCAACAGCCAACTGCATGCCACAGCGTGTCCAGATACAGACTGCTCACCCCCTGTGCTTCACCGAAGAAGTACTGGACCATGAATTCCCACAAGGTTTCAAACCTGTGAACATAGAGGCATACGAAGGAACGACAGACCCAGGGGTCTGGATCGAGGATTTTATCCTGCATATTCACATGGCTCGTGGGGATGACCTCCACGCCATCAAATACCTTCCCCTCAAGTTGAAGGGACCAGCTCGACACTGGTTGAAAAGCCTCCCCGAAAATTCAATTGGGAGTTGGGAGGAACTCGAGGACGCTTTTAGGGCCAATTTTCAAGGGACTTATGTCTGGCCTCCGGATGCGTACGATCTAAGTCACATAATCCAACAGCCCAGAGAGTCCGCCCGCAAGCTTTGGAACAAATTCCTCACTAAGAAGAATCAAATTGTCGATTGTCCGGACGCCAAAGCCTTAGCGGCATTCAAACACAACATCCGGGATGAATGGCTCGCCAGATACCTCGGCCAAGAAAAGCCAAGGACAATGGCAGCCCTAACAAGCCTTATGACCCGCTTTTGCACGGGTGAAGATAGCTGGCTAGCCCGTAAAGGCACCAGCGACCCCAGCACATCCGAAATAAGGGATGAAAATGGGAAGCCACGGCGTAATAAACACAGACGCCAAAACAAGGAAGAGAGCCCAGACAACACAACGGTCAATGCCGGATTCAGGGGCTCTCGACCTGATCTGCAAAAGAAGCCATTTAAAGGCAGTAAAGAGGGACCGTGCGATCTGAACAGAGTCCTGGACAGACTGTGCCAAATTCATGGCACCCCGGAGAAACATGCGAACCACACGCATAGAGAATGCTGGGTCTTCAAGCAGGCCGGCAAATTAAAAGCCGAACACAAGGGGAGGGAAACTCCAAGTGAAGACGAGGATGAACCTCGCCAGCCGAACACTGTGGGATAGAAAAAATTCCCGCCAGAGGTTAAAACAGTAAACATTATCCACGCGACTCACACATCCACGACAGGGTACAAACACGCGCTCAGAGACGCGCACGACATAGAGCCCATCGTACCCACATCTAACTACTGGACGTCTTATCCGATCACCTTCGATCACATGGACGGCCGAACTAGTATTCGGTGCGGAGGATCAGAGGCCTTGGTGCTTGACCCAATAATCGATGGATACCGTCTCACCCATGTCCTCATGGACGGCGGCAGTAGTCTCAATCTAATATACGAGGACACTGTCCGCAGGATGAGGATAAACCCATCCAGAATTAGCCAAAGCAACACCACCTTTGAAGGGGTGATACCAGGCATTGAAGCCTACGATAGGGGCTCCGTCGTACTGGAGGTAACATTTGGCTCCCCAGGCAACTCCAGAAGCGAAGAACTACTCTTCACCAGCTATCATGCACTGCTTGGAAGAACGGCCTTCGCCCGCTTCAACGCATTGCCGCACTATGGCTACCTTACACTCAAGATGCCCGGACCACGTGGCGTCATCACCCGTTAGCAGAATCACAGAGCGCTCTTCACGCGCAGAGGAACACGCGACGGCCCTGGCGGCCGGACTATAAGCGGCCTCCAATATCAGAAAACATGACTGGTCATTAAGACCACAGACACGGTTAGACGAGTCCGGTAGCCCGGATAAAATTAAACCAGGGCATCGTATATGTAATCCCATAGAGGACACCAGGGGCTATAAATATTTAATACAGCCCCACACTTGGCTCAACCTTATTGGCAGGCCAACATCTTACACTTTTACTATCCATCGCATACTTACGGTGTACTCTCCTACGAGTTTTCCTTTTTTCACAGACAACGTTCGCGTGATACCCTTCCAGGATACGGCACAACGGAGACAAAGGCGTAGACGTGCAGCAGGTCCCCGTTCAACAGGTTTCTTTTTAGATTAAGCCCTTGTGTAAACCTTTTCTATTGCCTCTTGTTGTTTAACCATCCCATGGGTTCCATACCCATAGAGGATACTGTCGTTATTGGCATTTCGCCACGACAGATTACCACACGTACTTGGAAACACAAGGTTTATGATGAATGGGCATTCTTGAGCCCATCTTCTGCTATAAAGCCCGAATACCTTCGGGAGTGTTCAGTGTCACGAGTTTGGCCTTATATGCAGCAGCTCCGAATTATGTCTTTGGTCAAATGTTGGGTTTTCCCGGCTCCTGGGTTTGCCGCCTTGCGTTTCGTTATTATTGGCTAAGACGGCCAAAGGAGAACTACTGCGATTGTGCCCTGGTTATTCCGGATGAGCACCTCAGTAGAGAAAGCCGAAAACTGACTGTCATGATGCAGCGAGAGACTGTTCAACCACTCGAAGACTACCGGAATCTTTAGGATTCCTCCGCATTAATGATGGGTCGTTTCCCGGCCATGTACATACGCGCTCGTATTCGGATGCACGCGAAGGTACCAGGGGCTACATAGTAGCCCCACCTTTAGACTCCCATGGCTAAGCGAAAGTGTTATAGCTATATAGTCCGGTTACCTAGTTCGACATGCGATCACCTCCTTAATGGACCAAGACGTTGGATCAAGTGTGATTAAGCATATTTTTCGCGAACACCCCCGCATTGTATGCGTGGGGGCTGAAGGACTGCTAACTTTCGGATTACTTATATACATATATAAAAACGGCCGCACAGGGGACACAATCATCTTTTCAGGCAAAAAGTATAAATATAGCTTCATAATCAAAATAAACATTGTTTTACAATGATTCAATTTATCACTCGAACAAGACATTCTTCGAGCACTGCACCTCTATTAGCCGGGCCCCTTCTGTGACCTGCGCCATGTAGTGCTTGGCCGGATATTGGCCTCCCGCCGGATCCTAGGTTGCTACAATGGTGGCCTCCATATCCAACCAATAAGCTTTAACGCGGGCAAGAGCCATTCGTGCACCCTCTATGCACGCCGACCTCCTCATGGCGTCGACCTGAGGCACGACCCCAAGGAATTGTTGCACCAAACCAAAGTAGCTGTCCGACTTAGGCCCCTTCGGCCAAAGATGGTCTATTACAGACTGCATTGCAAGCCCGGACAGCCTGTGAAGCTCTGCCACAACAACCATCTTCTCATTTAACGGCAGCGGGCGAGTGGGAGCATTGAATTGCGACCAGAAAAGCTTCTCCACTTCCTTATCACCTTGATCCTCAAAGAACTTGGTAGCGTCAGCCGTACTATTCGCCAAGTCCGCATATGCGTCGACCGGACTCCAGCATCCATCCAGGGGAGCATGCTTCGGATCCAAAAACTTTCTCCGCAGTAAGTAGGAGCCCCCAGCCACGATTTTGTCGGCCTGTTGGAGCTCCTCCCGCATACCCCGGATCTCGGTCCGCATCTCCTTGGTGGCATTAAGTGCCTTGTCCAGCTCGGCCGAGCTAGCCTTATTCTCCTTTTCAAGGAGTACATACCGGTCGGCGGCATTTTTTAACTCCACAGCCATTTTGGCTATTTTTTCCTCGCTTCGGCGATGAGCAGCCTGTTTGGCTCTCAATTCTTCGGCCGCCTTTAGGGCAGCCACATTGCTAGCCCGAGCCTGTTCATTGGCCTGAGCAAGTTCCGCCCTCAGGGCCTCCACAACAGCAGCACCATCTGCAGTACAAACACATTGCATTAATATTATGCCCCTCTCACATTTTCCTATACAACATAATAAGGGAAGTAGAGCACATACCCTGTGACTCGTCCAGCCGTTTGTTCACCAGTGTGATATCGGCATCGATAGATCCGATCTGCCTCCTTAGTTCGACAACTTGAACAGACTGGTCGGCTGCCGGATCCTTAGATACCTGCGCACATGTACAACACAACCATTACTATATGATCCCCCGTTTGCCGCCTATGGCGGGCAACGAGAGTCTCAGGGGCTACTATCCATATGGAGCACACCTAGCGCATGCCTCACAGCCAAAAAACAGTGCATTTTTTACTACATACCTCAAAGCCTCTGAGCAGGCTCGTAAATGCCTCATTCAAACCGCTTGTAGCGGATGAAATCTTCTTAAGCACCATGCTCATTAATGAGCGGTGCTCCACGGAGAGCGCAGCTCGCTCCAGAAGACCTGTCAGTACGTCCGGCTGGGCATCGAACTGTGCCAGACCCTTCTCATCGCCCCCCATGGGAGCCAAACGCTCCGGGCTCAAGGCGACTGACGTATTGGCCTCCGGCTTCGGCAGATTCGGACTCCTCCATGATGACACCTCAGTGTCGCCCGCTTCATGAGGTGGAGAGGTGGGTAGGGTCTCGCTCTCCATCATCTCTGGAGGAAGATCCCTCGAAGACGAACTCTGTTGAGGAGAGCTGCTAGCCGGACTGCAAAAGACGAATCCTAGTTATTGATCTCGGAGAAACGCAGTACCCTCAGAATAGTGATTAACTTATAGCTCGGTCGAGGGCTGGCCCGTTGGCAGGCCTGACATGGTGAGAACGCCCGTCGAGACAGAGCCCCCCGGGGACACTTTCTTCCCCTATTTGGGCATCTCCGTCTCCAAGTGTTCGGATGCGGCCCTTTTCTTCCCGTGTGGGGAGGTGGCCTCAGATTCCCCTCCCCGACTATCCTCCTTTGAGGAGAAATCAATTCCCCTGGTCCGGATGCGTAGTGTGTGAAGTCCAGCTTCGCTGGCCTTTCCTTCGCCTTTCCCTGAGGGCATTTTGCTAAGCACCCGGCCAAGCATCTTGGCAACGGTTGGACCCGGCGAGCCTTCAGCAAGTGGCGCCGGACACCTGATTCTCTTCGCCTTGTTGAGCCATTCCTGGCCATGGAGGGTTTTTCAGAACAATGGTTATGGCAAATATAAACAGAGTGTTCGGCTTTAAGGTTACTTACTTGGGTATCTAGGCGATTGCAGCTTAGGCCTGCATCCCCGGTGGTGTCTGGACACTTTACTTGTGGTCCGAAGAATAATTTACACATCCCTTCGAGCTTCAGGCCGAAGAAGTGCTTAATAGTCCGCGGACCCTCCGGATTGAACTCCCACATCCAGAGAGGCCGACGTTTGCACGGCAACATCCGTCGGATTAGCATTACTTGAATTATGCTGACAAGATTTATGTCCCTCTCGATAAGCTCCCGGATACGGCTCTGCAGTATTGGAACATCACTGGCGGGCCCCCAATTCTGTCCTGTGTCGGTCCATGACGCCAACTGTGATGGAGGGCCTGAACGGAACTCGAGGGCGGCTACCCACTTTGCGCCTCTGGGAGCTGTAACATAAAACCACCTCCGTTGCCACACATCGGATACCTCCGGGAAAGAACCCTCTGGCCATGGGGCATCGGCGTTCCTGCTTATTATGGCACCTCCGCACTCTGCATGTCGCCCCTCGATCATCTTCGGCTTCACATTGAAGGTCTTGAGCCATAAGCCAAAGTGTGGGGTGACATGGAGAAAAGCCTCGCACACAATAATGAACGACGAGATATGGAGGATAGCGTCCGGAGCCAGATCATGAAAATCCAACCCATAGTAGAACATGAGCCCCCTCACAAAGGGGTCGAGGGTGAGGCCCAGGCTGCGGAGGAAGTGAGGGACAAACACAATGCTCTCATTGGGCTTTGGTGTAGGGATAACCTTCCCTGGAGCAGGAAGCTGTGCTGGATATCGGCGGTCAAGTATCCGACCTCCCTAAGCCTCGTAATGTCCTCCTCTTGGATCGAGGAGGCCACCCAGTGGCCTTTAGGGTTGGATCTGGACATACTGGAGGATCTAGGGTGTTGGAGCTTAGGTCTTGGGTGTTGGAGCTCGAGGTGCAAGAAGGTGCAGGGGAGGTGGAAAAGAGGCATAGGCCTCGATCCCTTTATAAAGGGGGTGAATAGCATGAGTCCTCAGCGTGACCGCTTGAGACTTATCCAAAAATACACGGAGTCATACCAATGGTCGTCGTGGGGTCACGCACACCCATATTGATGGAAAATCCCGTAATAGGAGGAACATGATCTCTGCTTTGGCAGGACGTGCCAATAAAACCGCCTCGCAGCGCGAGTCGAGGTGGGGAGAGAAACGCCGGTTCGTTTTGGACCAGGCCACGATGCAAGGGCACGGCATACGAAGATTGCCAGCATATCAGATTTACGCTATGTTCCCTACAATGAAATGTGAAAATCATCTTGTGGATCCGGACACGGTCTATGTGTTCGATAATTACTTTGGAGTATTCGGAGAAGGAACCCTCCTTGCAATGCCGAAGACAAGAATGGGTGCCGGACTCATCGTCATTGAAGCCTGGTTCAGGAGCTACTGAGGGAGTCCTGGATTAGGGGGTATCCGGACAGCCAGATTTTATACATCGTCCGGACTATTGAAGCGTGAAGATACAAGACTCAAGACTCCAGCCCGTGTCCGGATGGGACTCTCCTTTGCGTGGAAGGTAAGCTTGGCGATCCGGATATTGTGTTTCCTTCCTTGTAACCGACTCCGTGTAAACCCTAGCCCTCTCCACTGTCTATATAAACCGGAGAGGTTGGTCCTTAGAAGGGCGATCACAATTACAATCATACCATCATAGGCTAGCTCTTAGGGTTTAGCCTCTACGATCCCGTGGTAGATCTACTCTTGTACTACCCATATCTTCAATATTAATCAAGCACGAAGTAGGGTTTTACCTCCATCCAGAGGGCCTGAACCTGGGTAAACATTGTGTCCCTCGCTTCCTGTTACCATCAGCCTAGACGCACACATCGGGACCCCCTACCCGAGATCCACCGGTTTTAACACCGACATCGACCCCCTCGTCATTGTCTGACTCGTCGCTCTCTTCCTCGTCATCGTCCTCGGGAGACTGCCAATCGTCGCTCTCTTTCACATTGTCCTCCCCCTCCTAGTCTTGCTAGGAAGTTTGTTCACCATTGGGCATAGAGTACATCTCAGTATAAATCTACAAGACAAAGAGTCAAACCAATTTCATTTGGATTCAGAAATAGATGCAAGACATGCAAGAAATCATTCGGCAGCAAAAATCAAACCTAGTCTGGCGGGTTGTTAGCGCTGAATGGGTCGACTCTCCAGGCTCCTCTAGGGTTATCCTTGTTACATGTAATACCTTTCAACCACTGAGCCATCATTGCGGCTGAGACCTCCTATGGATGGACCTGAGCAGTGCCGTTGGCTCTAGAGTACATCCACATCCACGTCGACTGAGAAACACCTCCAGCAAGTCCATGCCTGTTACACCCTGATTGATCAACTGGGACCACTCTCTCCACCAGCATGTCCGTTTCCACCCTCTCGTCGGCTGTCACTTTCAACGAGGAAGGTTTCTGGGCCTGATCTAAAGAGAAGGGAGGAAGACCGGTCGAGTGACCAGGAGTCGCAATGTCCTAGCAGTAGAACCAGGTCGACTGCGAGCCCCTGAACGACTCAGGGAGTGTCATGGAAGGGAAAGCACTCTGTTTTCTCTTCTGGATCCCCAAGCCCCCGCACATTTGGATCACGTGCATCCTCTCATCACTCGAATTGGCTTTCTTCACCAACTGGGAGCGGATTGTAAAGGTATGCTTAAAAAGACCCCAGTGCGGTCGACAGCCTAGGAAGTTTTCGCACATGGGCACAAATGCGGCGAGGTACGTCATGGTGTTGGGGGAGAAGTGGTGGACCTGGGCTCCGAAGAAGTTCGAGAAACCCCTAAAGAAAGGATGCAGAGGAAGGGAGAAACCCCGGTCGACATGGGTGGCGAGCAAGACGCACTCACCCGGTCGTGGATGTGGCTCTGTCTCCCCCTTCGACAGCCTTGCAGCTCCCTCGACAATCAAGCCGAAGTCGGCCATCTCCTCCAAGTCCTCTGGGTGGAGCGAAGATCGGATCCAATCTCCCTGGATCCAACCCGCCGGTAGCCCGGACCTCGACGATGACCCCCGAGTCGTCTTCTTGCCCTTCGCCGCACCCGTCACCTTCTTCGCACGTTCCAGCGCCGCCGTCTTGTCCTTTACCATGGTAGCAGCATGGCGGTGTCGAGAGCGGAGGAGAAGAGAGCAGCAGAGAAGTAGAGGAGATTTCGGGAGAAGGGGAGCGCATAGTTCGAACGCCTCGGACCCGACACCTTATAAAGAGCCGCTTCCGAGTGACTGACGCGTGGGCCCAAGCGATCCTGTCAAATCCCGCAACAGTCGCGCGCTCGGTACGTGGCGAAAAAGGTGGCGCAGATATCGAGGCACCCTTGCCTATCCATCCTGCTCACTGTGGCGCGCCCCGCTTCGTGCGCTTCCCCAAAATTTCGAATCCCATGAGATCCGGAACACGATGTAACCAATCGCGCCGAGGATCTCGTGATGAAGGGAATACTTGATGGAGTAACATTGCAAACCCACTCGATGACTTACTGAATCGATCAAGGCAATCGAAACGAAGTTGCAGTTTCAATGTGGGCCTCCAATCAAACTCAAGTATTAATGAAGCACGACAGTCAAGGCAAGATTAACTTCCACCTTCCTTTCACTCGGACCACAATCCATTCGGGGGCTAATGATGAGGATATAGACCTAGGGTAGGGTCATAGGCCTGACCTATACGCCCTACCCAAGGTCACTTCCCTAGAAGCAAAGGCACCCCAGAGACAATAGGGAGTACCAATTGAAGACGTCGAGTGCAGTCCACTTGACCAATCATATCACTCGGGTACCCCTCCTTCCTGATATCACTCGACCATCCAAGAAACCACTCGACCTACTAAAGACCAGGAGTCACACAGGACAACAACGGTCAAGCATTCACTCCGTAGTCTTCAAAGGCATTAATAGCACTTTATAGCTGGGGTTATCACTAACGCCCTCTCTTTATGTACATTGAACTATCTGTAACGAGGGATGGCTCGGGTCCTGGCGCACTCTATATAAGCCACACCCCTCCTCTGGCACAAGGGTTCGCACCCCCTGTAACACACATCATAATCCAGTCGACCGCCTCTGGGCACCGAGATGTAGGGCTTTTACCTCCTCCGAGAGGGGCTTGAACTCGTAAGCACTTGCGTACAATCTCACCATAGCTAGGACCTTGCCTCCTCATCCGTACCCCCTACTCTTACTGTCAGCCTTAGTACCACGACAATGACCCCTAAAAATGTGTGAAGACATTGAAGACAATGGTGGTCTGTGAAGACATTCACATTGAAGACTATGACAAGAGAAGACATCGCGTGAAGACTATGGAGTGCGAAGACATAGTTGTTTCGTAGTTTCTCTTTCTTCTTTGTTGAGTCATAGGAACCACCGTACTGTGAAGTGGGGTCCAATGAACAATGTCAGAGTGACTGATGTGATTCTCAACCAAATCCTATGTCTCCGAGCGAAAATAATGAGAGCAAACCTTATCTAGAGCTGGATGAGTCAGCTTGGCTTGCAGCCCAAGCTAAGCTGCCGCGTGTGTTTGAAATCTGACCGTTGGACACATGTCAGTTCCTTAGTGACCCAGGGTCCTTTTGGACAAATCAGGTCGGGTTGCCTCCTGGCTATAAATAGCCCACCCCCTACACCATAAATTGGTGGCTGCTTAGAGTTTGTGCACGGCTTTTGTCGTTTGAGAGCAACCCACCTCCGAAGCCTTTGAGAGAGAATCCTTGCAAGGACAAAGCCCAAAACACCCAGAGCCAAAGAGTGTTAGGCATCACTGAAGTCTTTCTGTCCGCGTGATCTGAAGACTTATTACACTTGAGGACTGTGAATTCTCTAGCCGGTTAGGCGTCGCGTTCTGAGCATCCAAGAGTCATTGTGGATTGCCGGTGAACGAAGTCTGTGAAGTTTTGGAAGTCTCCCTTTAAGACTTACCAGAGTGATTAGGCGATGACTAAGTGTTCTTAGCTCAAGGGGAATAAGGTGAAGACACGGTCTTCTGAGTTAATCTCAGCCTCCCTAACCAGACGTACAGTTGTCATAGCAACTGGAACTGGTCCAACAAATCCTTTGTCCTCTCCGAGCAACTGGTTCTATCCTACCTCTCTCGCCTTACTAAAGTTTGGCTTCATGAAGTCTCTGCCTGCTTGCCTGATCTGTTTGACTTCACTGTGTGAAGAATATTGTCTGTTTGGCTTCATACTATCTTCCATCCTGATCCATACTACCTAGCTGCTATAGTCTTCGTGCTTTCATTATATTGTTTGTTTGACTATGGCTTGTCTGGTGTAGTCTACCTTCCGCTGCATATTAATAGGATACATATCCATTGTTTGTCTTCGAAACACCCCTGTTTGAAGACTTACATAAAAATCACCTATTCACCCCGCCCTCTAGTCGAATACGAGCACTTTCAATTGGTATCAGAGCAAGGTGCTCCCTTGTTCTGTGTGATTCGGTTTAACCACCTGGAGTTTTAGCTATGTCGACTGCAGGGATAATCAAAGTCTCTGTTGCGTGCCATGTCTTCGATGGTTCTGATTACCCCTACTAGAATAATAAGATGTGTATGCATCTTGAAGCTATTGATGTCGATCTCTGGTATGTCGTCAAGAATGGCGTTCCCAAGACTGGTGAAGGTGTCACTCCTGCTGATGTCAAGAAGTTCGTCCAACTAGACTCAATTGCCAAGAATATCATCTGTGGTCATTTGACCAAAGGGCATTAAGGTCCTGTGAGTGCTCTGGATGCTGCGAAGCTGGTCTGGGATTGGCTCTCCAAGGTCAACGAAGGCGTCTCAACACAAAGAGATTCAAGGATCAGTGTTCTTCGCAATCTCTTCAACCGCTTCAAGATAAATGACAATGAGAATGTCCAGCTCACATTTGATCGTCTCACTGATATCACCAATGAGCTTCATGCTCTCGGCGCCACTGAGATCACCAAGCATGAAATTGTCAAGACACTGCTGACATCACTTGACAGCTCATTTGACACCCTGGCCCTGATGATTCAAGAGCGCCTTGACTTCAAGACTCTCGATCCGTCTGACATACTTGAGAGGCTCAACACACATGAGTTACAGCTATCTGAGAAAAGAGATATCTATGGTCCCAACTATGGCCGTACTCGTGCTTTGAAGGCAAAGGTCATCCCCTCGTCTGAAGAAGAATCTGACTACAGTTCTGGTGATCCTGAAGACATTGGAAAGGAGCTCGCTATGCTTGTGAAGAAGTTCCAGAAGTTCACCAAGAAGAAAGACTTCAGAAAGTCTTCAAGATCCAGCTCAAGAAATGATGAAGCTTCATCTCATGATCACAAGAAGAGAACCTGTCACAAGTGCAAGAAACCTGGTCACTACATCTCTGAGTGTCCACAGTGGGACAATGAGACAAAGAAGAAGAAGAGCAAGGAATATGATTCTGATGACAAGAAGAAGAAGAAATCCTCAAAGTCTTCTTCCAAGTCTTCATGGAAGTCTTCATCACACAAGAAGAGCTCATCTAGCAAGGCTCTTGCTTTTGTTGCAAGGAGATGGATTCAGAGGAGGAGTCTGCATCTAAGGAGGCAGAGGTGGAGTCTAAAGAGGAATCTGATTCTAGAGTAGCAAGCCTGGCTCTAGCTTATGCATACGTCGCCAAGTCTATCTTCAACACTAAAGACAATGGCCTCATCACCAACGCTGATGCGAAGGATAAGGATGACTCCCACCTTCTGCTTCATGGCACGTGGTGCCAAGGTAAACTCACGCAATTTTAACTTTCAAACATCAAGTGAAGATGACTCTGAATGTGAATCTAAACCTAGCTACAAAACACTTGCTAAAATTGCAACTGAACAACAGAATGCCAGGGAACATATTCAAAAATTGTTAGACAAAAGCGATGACCTGTTGGACACAGAAATGACCCGATCTCAGTCCTTAATTGAAGACATTAAAAATCTTCATGTTAAGTATGAGGAACTTGAAAGTCGTCATGAATCGCTCTCAACCTCTCATGAAAAACTTTCCTACGATTATCTTCAAAGGAAGCAGGAACTTGAGAAATTGAGATCGGCTCATGAAGATCTTCAAAAGGAAAATGAGTCACTTTACGCTCAACAGATTAGTTCCGCTCAGGAAGGATTTGAACCACCATGCCTAAAATGTATTGAGCATGATAACACTGTCTCTGTTGCTGAATGTTCAACTGCTCCTACTGTTACAATATCTTCAACTACTGCTTCTGTTGCAATATCTTCAACTACTAATGTGGTAACTAACCCCTCAGCTGAGGACACCACTATTATTGCTGATGAGAATGCCAGGTTGAAGTCATTACTTGAGACAGGAATGTACACAAGTCTCAAAAGGCATCAGATACTATGTGATGTCCTTAAAAAGTAGATTCTAAACCGAAACCCTAGGAAAGAGGGTGTTGGTTTCGAGAGGAAAATGAATGTTGATGGTTCTTACTAGATGCCTGAGCAGTACCCTAAAACCACATGGGTTGCTGCTAAGGGACCTTCAGTGGATCCATCTACCTTATCTGGCTTCACTAGTGCTAACCCAATTATCATTGATGAATCCTTTGATGCAAACTATAAACTGTTCAATAATCTGAATGGTGAGGTGTTTGCCAGGTATATTGGTACTAACTGCAGGAATGGACCACTTCTTAAGAAGATCTGGGTACCCAAGCGTTGTCTAGAAAGTCTTCCCGTGAATGTCATCATGACACCACCTGGGAAGAAGACAAATGCCAGACCAGAGGCTTCATATGGTCCAAAGGCTTCATACAGACAAAGGACTCACGTGAGTCACCCTAACGCCAATGTATTGCAGGGAAATCATACTCAGATCTTTGAATATGAGCGTGTTTCATCAAACCGCTATGTTCATAAGTCTAAGAACTTTTCTGCTTATTCTTATGAGTATTATTCTCCTCCTGCAAGGCTATTTGCTAGGGCTTCAAAGCCGAAGTTCTCAAATGCTGCACTTAGACTAATTGCTTCTAAGCCACCCCTGAAGATGTGGGTGGTTAAGAAAACTTAACTCTCTTTTGCAATCAAAGGTGTATGATCCTTATGCTGAGGACCTTAAACATATTGTGGGATGCAAGATAAAATGTCCAAATGGTCTTACTATGTATTTCATCCCGGGATTCCTTGACACTCATCCTATCTATTCTAACCAAGATCTGAACTTCTATGTTCCGCTTGTTCGTCAAATGTTTCTGCTTCACAACTCTCTTGGTGAAGCCTATCCCCCAAGTTGTACTATAGGCTATGACACCTCAAGCTTCAGAATGGATTATGGATAGTGGCTGCACCAACCACATGACTGGTGATCGAAGTCTTCTGATGGATTCAACTCTTCGGCTGTCTTATAGAAGTCATATCACATTTGCTGACACTGGTAAAAGTAAGGTATTGGGTCTTGGTAGAGTTGCAATCTCAAAGGATCAGCACATGGATAAAGTGATGCTTGTTGAATCCCTTGGTTTCAACTTAATGTCTGTATCAATGCTATGTGATTTGAACATGATTGTGATATTTGGAAAATATCGTTGTCTTGTTCTCATGGAATCTGACAAATCTCTAGTCTTTGAAGGGTATCGAAAAGATTATCTGTATATGGTATATTTCTCAGCAGGACCACAGCTGGCCGTATGTCTTCTAGCAAAAGCTTCAGAGTGTTGGCTATGGCATCGGAGGCTAGGACATGCGGGCATGAGGAACTTGTACACTCTCGCGAAGAAGAAGCATGTCGTGGGCATCGAAGGCGTCATGTTCAAGAAAGACCATCTGTGTGGTGCGCAAGAACAGAACCATCATCGAGATGGCTCGGACGATGCTAGATGAGTACAAGACTCCAAGGAAGTTCTGGCCTGAAGCCATTGACACTGTATGCCACATCATCAACCGAATGTATCTTCACAAGCTTATAAAGAAGATCTCATATGAGTTGCTTACCGGTAAGAAGCCAAATGTCAGTTACTTTAGAGTATTTGGTGCTAGGTGCTGGATCAAGGATCCACATCACACTTCAAAATTTCCACCGAAAGCACATGAAGGTTTTATGCTTGGATACGGAAAGGATTCGCATTCCTACAGAGTCTTCAACCTCTTTTACTATAAAGTGGTTGAAACTATGGATGTGCGGTTCGATGAGACTAATGGCTCACAAAAAAGAGCACCTGCCAAATGTGCTAGATGAAGTCCCTCCTAGTGAATCTATCAAGCTCACGGATACTGGAGAAATCATACCTACCGAAGCTCGGGCTGAAGATGAACTCATCATTGCACCAAGTCAACCTGAAGACAATGCTCAGCCTGAAGTCAATGTTGAAGCTGAAGACAATGACCTGCAAGGGCAAAATCTTTGCCTAGTACATCCCCGTGTTGCTAATGAAGTACAGATTGAGAAGATAATTGACAGCATCAATGCACCTGATCCACTCACTCGATCAAGAGCAATGCAACTAGCAAATTTCTGTGGGCACTTTGCATTTATCTCTATATCTGAACCGAGGAAAGTTTTTGAAGCCTTTATGGAACCTGAATGGATTCAAGCCATGCAAGAAGAGCTTCATCAGTTCGAGCTGAATAATGCCTGGGAACTTGTCAAGCGTCTTGACCCTCGCAAGTATAATATCATCGGCACCAAATGGATCTACCGCAACAAACAAGATGAACATGGTCAAGTTGTCAGAAACAAGGCTCGTCTGGTTGCACAAGGTTACACTCAAATAGAAGGCATTGACTTCGATGAAACATTTGCTGCCATGGCTAGACTTGAAGCCATTCGCATACTGCTTGCATATGCCAACCATCACAACATCCTTCTGTATCAAATGGATGTAAAGAGTGCCTTTCTCAATGGCAAGATTGAAGAAGAAGTGTATGTTGCACAACCACCTGGCTTTGAAGATCCAAAACATCCTGATATGGTGTACAAGCTCAACAAGGCACTGTATGGCCTCAAACAAGCTCCCCGCGCCTGGTATGACACGCTCAAAGATTTCCTGAAGAGCAAAGGCTTCAAACCTGGTTCTCTAGATCCAACGCTCTTCACGAAGTCATACGATGGTGAACTATTTGTGTTCCAAATCTATGTGGATGACATTATCTTCGGCTGCACCGACAAGAGATACAGCGATGAGTTTGGGCACATGATGCAAGAGCAATATCAGATGCCAATGACGGGTGAGCTGAAGTTCTTCCTTGGTCTTCAAATCCGTCAACAAAGGAATGGCATCTTCATATCACAAGAGAAATACCTCAAAGATTGCCTGAAGAAGTTTGGAATGCAAGACTTCAAAGGATACACGACGCCAATGCTAACCAAACCTCATTTGGGTCCTAACGACAATGGTAAAGAGTTCGATCAAAAGGTATACCGCTCCATAATTGGTTCCTTACTTTACTTATGTGCATCTAGGCCAGATATAATGCTTAGTGTTTGCATGTGTGCCCGATTCCAAGCGGCACCAAAGGAGTTGCATCACCTAGCCGTGAAACGAATTCTTCGATATTTGGCTTACACCCTAACGATAGGATTATGGTATCCAAAGGGCTCAACATTTGATCTGATTGGCTATTCTGATGTTGATTATGCTGGTGACAAGCTTGATCGCAAGTCCACTTCAGGAACATGTCACTTTCTCGTTCGATCACTTGTTTGTTGGTCTTCAAAGAAGCAAAACTGTGTGTAACTCTCCACTGCTGAATCTGAATAAATTGCTGTTGGATCATGCTGTGCTCAGCTTCTATGGATGAAGCAAACTCTCAAGGACTATGGCATCAACACGAAGAATGTGCCACTACTCTGTGACAATGAAAGCGCCATCAAGCTTTCCAAGAATCCAGTTCAGCACTCGAAGACAAAGCACATTCAGATCCGTCATCACTTTCTCAGAGATCATGTCAACAAGGAAGACATTGATATCATTCACGTCAACACTGAAGAGCAATTGGCAGATATCTTCACTAAGCCCTTGGATGAGAAAAGGTTCTGCAAGTTGCGGTGTGAGCTAAATATCTTAGAATCCTCAAATGTCCTATGAATGGACACACATCCTAACGCTGATGCATGTTGACGACTTAGATGTGCAACACACGAAGTAATGTATATCTTCAATTATTGAAGACTTACCCTCTGAGTGTGAATACATTAATATGGAATTTGACTTTGGAGTGCCACGATAATTGTGCACTGTGTCTGGGTCTAATACTTCCTATACGGAGGGTAACGCCACCACCAAATTCTTATTGAAGTGTTTCACTTGGTGTTAAATTTGCAAAGTCTTCACTTTTGGATTGTCTTCAACATTGATTTATAAATCACAATATTGATTTGGGTTATATATATACACCTTTGTGTTCTGTCCGATATAGCATCCACTTATAGCTATGTCTTCACTCTTGAATCTTTTGATCTAAGTGAATGTGATCGGACCCTAACCTATTCCATGCTTCTAACTCAACTCTATCTGTCTAAATCATATGCATTCTATTGAAAATTGTTGATTGTCTTCTTTGAGTCCTTGTCAACTAAGGACAACCTGACAAACATTTAATCTATTTTAATGTTGCTTCCTTATTGCCTAAAAAACGGAGAAGCTGGAACGACCACCCGACAATCCAGGCGTGTGTGGGAACATGCAACAACTCTAATGAGTTGCATGCATGCCACGTGGCCTTCAGATGTGAACCGCCAGGAGCACCTGTGTAATTGCGCTGCGCCGCCCGCCTCTTCCTTATAAATTCTAACACGCGTGGTCATTATCTGTTCTTCC
This sequence comes from Triticum dicoccoides, assembly GCF_002162155.2. Lineage (NCBI taxonomy): Eukaryota > Viridiplantae > Streptophyta > Magnoliopsida > Poales > Poaceae > Triticum > Triticum dicoccoides. The sequence goes on from NC_041383.1 coordinate 594,340,788, forward strand.
ACCGTGCCACCCCCGACAAACCCTAGCGCCTCCGCTAGCTCGCGTCATCGCTAGAGAAGAAGCGCTTAGCTGCCGCAACCTATTCGTCTCCGTCCTCACGCCGACCGTGGACCTCGTCCTCTCCGCCGCTGCCGTAGGTGTCTTCCGCCGCCAAGTTAGGGCGCGGGAGATCGAACTGCTTGGCTTCTCTTCCCATCCATCTAGCAGTTCGTCAAGGGTAAATAAATCTTACTTTTTACTGCCTTTTTAGATCAGTCAAATCCAACCACTTTTTCCAAAAGTGGTTTCTAAACTTACAAATCTGGATTTGTTCTCTTCTGCATCTCATACCATGCATAGTATATTCACTTATGCTTCATAACTAGTTAGATTCCTCACTTGTACTTATTCATGGATTCATACAAATCTAGAACCAACTCTATCCAAATAAGTGAATGTCTTCTCACTATGAGGTCAATGTCTTCAACACTGATTTATCTTCAAAATCTTCTAAGAATGCATATGACCTCTTACCCTTCCCTTGCATCTCTAATGTTGTCACAGGTACATGTCCGTGGGAGAATCCCTGGGTTCTCATAGTCTGCATTCATTTGCAGAATACTTACAGCATCACATTGAATCTCCTGAAGCCAATTCTTGTCTGAAGTCAATCAGACGGAAGCCATTCACTATGCTGAAGCCAATCAGATTAAATATTATGGCCTCAGAGAAGTCTGCTCGGAAGGGTGGCAGGCAACGCTGAGGCAACACAGCTCTTGATCTGCCTCCTGCCTTGTATGAACAATACAAGTCAGACCCTGATGAAAGCTACAACCAACACAAGAACCAGATTCAGTGGATCCGAAGATTTTGGGCAGAGGAGTGGTTCAAGTGCAGGTTTGTCACGCCTGAGTATGCTGAAAAGAATGCCATCAAGCAGTGGTGGAGCCACCTCCCGGCAACCCCGGGCAGCTGCCCGGGCTAGTCCAAGAAATTACCACTAAGCACTAGTGATAATATATGGTTAGAAGAATTATTTCTTTTGGCTGGTGGCAGCTCACGCTGTCAAAGTTGAGTCATGCCTGGGCTGCATTTATGGGTTGGCTCCGCCACTGCCATCAAGAGATCATGGGGAGACTGTCTGTATCGCGGCCTAGTGTCGAATACAAAGGCTGAAGCAATTGGGCAGGAATTCTATCCTTGCATGGTCAGAGGACTGCAGCCTGAAAATGCCGACCCATCTTCACTGCTATGGTGTCGAGAAGACAATCTTTTCAAGCGAAACTATTTGTTTGCAAAAGATTCAGCTGCCAAGAACCACAAGTTGTTCGGCCTCAACTTCAACCCTGGTCCCTCCTCCCCAAGATCTGATGGGACACGTGAAGCCAAGGAAAACAGAATTGGCCCCTTTGGCAATTTTAATGGGCTTCTGTCTCACATTGCTGCTCAGAGAACAGCTGTGGATCAATCTGATGGTGAAGCTTATTCTGAAGATGCTCCCGCACCTCCAAAGGAGAAAAAGATGAAGAAGATAAAAGCTGCAAAGCCATCTTCTTCACCAAAAGCTTCAACAAGGAAGACTCTGAAGACTGCTCCACCTGAATCCAATGTGCAGTCTGAAGACTTATCTCGCGTGTCAAAGAAGACCACGGAGCCAATGCCTAAGAAGGCCACTGAGTAACCCCTGACTCCGTTTGCTGTATTATGCAACAAAGATGAACCTATTGATCTGTCTAGTGATGACAATTTTGGTGATGATGCTCTGGAAATGCTTATCAAAACCAAGCAAGAAGCTGAAATCTTGAACGATCTGCCTCTCTTTGATGTTGATATTTTGAATAACTTCATCGATGAGTGGTTTGACAACCATGACATCAGAATTGATGATCTTCAGCTCCCAATGGACATCATTGTCACTTTTCATGGAGCCATTGCTGGTGAATTGGCCTTGGCTGAGAAGATTGTCGAGCTGAAGAACAAAATTGACTATGAGAAGGCTCATTTCAAGAAGAACATGGACAAGCTCAGTGTGGCCGATGTTCAAATCTTCAAGAAGATGATGCATGACCTCAAGGAGGAGTTCCATAAGAAACGCACCGAAGCTAAAGGCTCGAGGCAGCGCATGAAGTATATGGCTGAGAAATGTGTTCAAGCCCATAATGAAGAAGAGAAGCGTAAAGTTCTTGGCCGGCCTGGCATTGACCCCAGGATGGCTGCCAAGAAGAAGAAGACTGCTGAGACCCACACTGCACCAAGGCGGGAAGAACCTCGCATTGTCTTCCCTGCCAGTATGACAGGCTCGAAGCCTAAGGTCCCCTCAGCAGCTTATGAACTGAAGAAGACAAGAGCTGCTGAAGCTGAAGCCAAGAAGCGCAAGCACAAGGACGCATCTAATGATGCTCCTTCCAAAAAGAAGTTAAAGACTAAGGAAACTAAGTCTTCAACGAAAGAGCGTGCTGCAGCCTCTCAGTCTCTCTTTGTTGAACCCATCTCTGTTGGTCCCCCTGCTGCCACAAACCAAGAACGTCGAGTTGTACTTCACCATCCTGCTTCCACAGAGGCTCACGAAGAAGAGCAAGTTCCAGCTATTGACCCCAACGCAGCTGAAGACATTGGTCATGCTGTTGTTAATGATGAAGTCCTTCCTCAAATAGAACATCAGTTGGTATCATCGCCTGCTCCAACAAGCAGCGAATACATTAGCATTGGTCATCCATTGACGCCAATTGCTCAGGATGATTCATGGGCCGATCGCCCACAAGAAGAAATCCCTGTTCGAGATGCAACACCCCATACTCCACCAGCGCAAGTCACCATCCCAATGGTAAATGACGACAACTACATGGAGACCTCACCATCGCCAAAGGCGTCGCTCATGTTCCAATGGCTTCGCAAAGGCCTCAGGCCATCGGTCTCCATGTCCACCATCCCAGAAGAAGATTCACAACAATCTAGCTTAGTGGCACGTCAAGTGTTCCCTGAAGAGAATCCTTCTGCGACGGTTCCTGTGTCTGAAGCCAAAACTACTGAAGACATTTCGGCTGAATCAGCCGATGAAGAAGAAAGAAGAGAAGAGAGAGTTGCTACACCCACTGCCCCTGATCAAGTCATTCTCGAGGAGAATGTGATCGTGCAAGACCCTCCGGTCATTGACCATATGGAGGTTCAGAACAATCAGGCTGCCACAAACTCTGTTGAAGCCAATGACCCCGTCTTGGCTGAAGATCATGTGGAGCCTGAAGTCAATGTTGTGCCTGAAGCCAATGTGAACCCTGAAGCTTCTGTCACACCGGTCCCCACAGACGGCGCAGTTCCGCCCCCAAGACCTCACACTATGGAAACTGCTTACAACCGTGATATGGAGTTGGTCACTATTCGCTGCCCATTCTGGTTCCTCCCACTGGTCCAGGGCCCCAATATGATTATCATGTGCAACAACGACGACAAGTACAGAAGCCTAAGCCAAGACTGTCAAAACTTCTAGGTGCTGCAACAGCCCCAGGATCCTTCAGTGTCAATAGCTTCAGAACCCACAACACCTTCTTTAACAGTGACAAGAATCCCTACTCGAAGCCAAGGATCTCCTCTGATCGCTTCTGGAGCCACCAACATCGCAGCTACTACTCTTGTGTTCTCTATAACCAAGAGGGAATCTTCCCTCACATGCGCCTTGATTGTGAAGCTATGGCTGGGCTCCCCTGTCTTGAAGAAGCTCTAGATTGCTTCCGTGATGCTGGTCTTCTAGAATTCGTCACAGCCAAAGAGCACTGGAATGAAGAGCTACTGCTGCAGTTCTATGCTACTCTTCACATTCGTGGATACAACAGGGATCTGAAGACATGGATCCTTGAGTGGATGACAGGTGATGTGCACCATGAAGCCAAAGCTCAGGACATCATTGAGCTCACCTCCCTGCCCACTCCAGGTGAATTTTACAAACCTGGTTGTCAGCGCCACACAGAAGGACTACAGAGCATTTTTCAGCGGCCTAAACCTAATATGAGTTAGATGCTCAGCATGATGAAGCCATTGCCTCGTGATGCAGAATATCCAAAGGAATTCTTTGTCCAGGACCTCGAGTACTTGCCCCGCACAGTTTATCATATCCTGAGGCGTACTCTCTGGCCCATCAAGGGACATTCTTCTGAAGCCAAAGTTGAAGGAGCCATGAAGACTTTGGTTTTCTATATTGTCAATGGCATCAAGTTCAACTCCCAGATTTCTTCACTAGGAAACTTGCTGCATCTAGGATTGACCTTTTTGGCTTGAAATTTTATGCTCCATGGGGGATGCGCCTAATCAAGCTTCATTCAACTATCAACTATCAGCCTTCTACACGTAACCACCTGGTTTTCTTGCCTGGGGTTGATCTATCTGTTGAAGCCATCTACCCTGAGCCTGCCAAGGAGCCAATATATCTTCACAATGCTGATCATCAAAGCTTCACACAGCCCATCGAAGGAGTTCATGTTCTGAATGCTGTTCTTCCTGCCTATCCACTTTCTGGCAATGTGCGTCTGCCACACCGTGCTAATACCGAAGCCACTGCCAGTATAGTTGCTCAAAGGCCTCGGAAGCGTTCTCGAGTCCTCAATGATCGTGAACTCCTTGTGGCCTTACATCAGAAGCAGGACAAGAACCATGACTGGCTAAAGCGTCAAATGCGTACTCTCTTGGTGGATGTCAATCCCATTCGCAATTTGGCTACCAAGAACTCTTTTGTTTCCCATGAGAATGCAAGACGGTCCTAGAAGAGCCTCACTCTACTATGCTCTGAAGATGATCTTCACGCAGATGGCTTCACTGAAAGCTTCAAGTTTGACTCTAGGCCCCCACCTAATGCAAGTTGGCGTCGTACTCCCTCTCTTAAAGACTCTGAGTATTCATCTTCGACTGCAACTATTGTTGCGAATGTCGTCGATGAAGAAGACGACACCACTTCACCCACTGTGACTGCACTACGTCGACTCTGCACCAGGCCCATCTGCACCACCAAACTCTAGCAACGACCCTGCTCCTCTATCTGCTCCTTCTGGGAACGAGTAGATGCTCTATGTCTTCAAACATTTTTGGTCATTACTAAAAAAAGGGGGAGAAGCATATGAGTTGATAGTCTTCAAACGGGTCCTTATGGGTGGCTACATTATTTTTGACAAGTATTACAACTCTTGTCTTTGATACATTTGGTTCTCTAAGTTGTAACACTTAAACTTGATGGTCATCTGCTACTTTATCTGCTATTCTATGATGCGATGATAAATCCTGCATGAAGTCATTCTGCAGACGTCCATTTTCCATTATGCATATCATTATCTTGTTTACTTACTTGTATGCATAATGCATTATCTTCACACTTTGATGATGGCCTCCACAAAGCAAAACCTGCCATGTGCATTTGCATTCAAACGCAAGTCATCTATATGCACGTCTTCAGGGGGAGCCTCGTCTTATGTATGAAGACAATACTCACAACACTAAAAGTTTCACATACTCTTATCCCCGTTGAAAACTTCAACTAGTTTGTCATCAATCACCAAAAATGGGGAGATTGTAAGTGCATCTAGTGCCACCCCTAGTTGGTTTTGGAGTATTGACAACAAACCTGGTTGAGGGACTAATGTGTTTGTGAGAATTGTAGGATAACACAGCTAGTAGTCCCATATTGATTCGGTTTACCTACCAGAGATGGCCCCTAAAAATGTGTGAAGACATTGAAGACAATGGTGGTCCGTGAAGACATTGACATTGAAGACTAGGACAAGAGAAGACATCGCGTGAAGACTATGGAGTGTGAAGACATAGTTGTTTCGTAGTTACCTTTTCTTCTATGTTGAGTCATAGGAACCACCATACTATTAAGTGGGGTCCCAGTGAACAAAGTCAGAGTGAGTGATGTGATGCTCAACCAAATCCTATGTCTTCGAGCGAAGACAATGAGAGCAAACCTTATCCAGAACTAGATGAGTTAGCGTGGCTTACAGCCCAAGCTAAGCTACCATGTGTGTTTGAAATTTGGCCGTTGGACATGTGTCAGTGCCTTAGTGACCAAGGGTCATTTCGGACAAATCAGGTCGGGTTGCCTCCTAGCTATAAATAGCCCACCCCCTACACCATAAATTGGTGGCTGCTCAAAGTTTGTGCACGGCTTTCGTCGTTTGAGAGCAACCCACCTCCGAAGCCTTTGAGAGAGGATCCTTGCAAGGACAAAGCCCAAAACACCCAGAGCCAAAGAGTGTTAGGCATCACTGAAGTCTTCCTGTCCGCGTGATTTGAAGACTTATTACACTTGAGGACTGTGAATCCTCCACCCGGTTAGGCATCGCGTTCTGAGCATCCAAGATTCATTGTGGATTGCCGGTGAACGAAGTATGTGAAGGTTTGGAAGTCTCCCTTGAAGACTTACCAGAGTGATTGGGTGAGGACTAAGTGTTCTTAGCTCAAGGGGAATAAGGTGAAGACACCATCTTTTGAGTTAAATCTCAGCCTCCCTAACCAGACGTACATTTGTCACAGCAACTGGAACTGGTCCAACAAATCCCTTGTCCTCTCCGAGCAACTGGTTCTATCCTACCTCTCTCACCTTACTAAAGTTTGTCTTCGTGAAGTCTCTGCCTGCTTGCCTGATCTGTTTGACTTCACTGTGTGAAGACTATTGTCCGTTTGGCTTCATACTATCTTACATCCCGATCCATACTACCTAGCTGCTCATAGTCTTCGTGCTTTAATTACATTGCTTGTTTGACTATGGCTTGTCTAGTGTAGTCTACCTTCCACTGCATATCAATAGGATACATTTCCATTGTTTGTCTTCGAAACACCCCTGTTTGAAGACTTTCATAAAAATCGGCTATTCATCCCCCCCTCTAGTCGAATACTAGCACTTTCACCCCTCCCCCTAAGTCCGAATAGGACAAGGAAGGGGGGCACCCGCCTTGCCTTCCCTCTCTCCCTCTCCTTCCTTTCCCTTCCTTCCCCAAGTTGTAAACCTACTAGGAATAGGATTCCTAGTAGGAATCCTACTTGGGGTGCGCCCTACAGGGGCCGGCCGGCCTCCCCCTTGCTCCTTTATATACGGGGGTAGGGGGTCACCCTAGGACACACAAGTTGACAATTGTTTTAGCCATGTGCGGTGCCCCCCTCCACAGTTACACACCTCGGTCATATTGTCGGAGTGCTTAGGCGAAGCCCTGCACCGCTAACTTCATCATCACCGTCACCACATCGTCGTGCTGACGAAACTCTCTCTCGGCCTCAACTGGATCAAGAGTACAAGGGACGTCCCCGAGCTGAACGTGTCCTGAACGCGGAGGTGCTGTACGTTCGGTAACTGGATCGGTTGGATCGCGAAGATGTTCGACTACATCAACCGCGTTAACTAAACGCTTCCGCTTTCGGTCTACGGGGTTACGTGGACACACTCTACCCTCTCGTTGCTATGCATCACATTGATAGAACTTGCGTGATCATAGGATTTTTTTGACATTACTGTGTTCCCCAACAATAAAACCAAACACATGACTTGGTGGGTGGAAATACAAAGAAAAAACAATAACGATGATCCACACTAATGCAAGCACTCATGATCCGGGTGTAGACACACCAAGCAAAATACCTAGCTTCCAAGAGCCTTCTGCTAAGCCAAGAACAACTTTTGGTGCATGTGTGATGAAGATCGCAGGTCAAACTAGCGAGAGAAGACGATAACATCGAAACCTAATATTGAAGACGCTCCGGTGATTCCACTTCTTTGACTCAAGTGTTTGTCTACACCACAAGCAGTCACTGCACTGCCAGGTTAGTGATCTGCCACCACATGCTCCGTTGGGCATCCATGGCTTGACCATCTGTTGGGGATATTCCCCACGACCAAGACCCAACTCATAAGGATAAGCCGCCTTAAGGCTTAAGTCATCTCTAGGTTTAAGTCATCCTGCCGTTAAGTCATCTCAGATCCTAACACAGCAGGTGAAACCCGGCTGGTGAGACCCGACAGGTGAGACCTGGCTGGTGAGACCCGGCAGGTAAGACCCGACAAACAGTTGTAAGATGGCAGACAGTGTCTGACCCGGTAGACAGTTATGACCAGGCAAACAGTTATGACCCGGCAGTCAGATTATGACCCGGAGATGAGTCTCAAAGATGAGTCTCCGGGGGTTACGAATCCGAAGACATTACGAAGCCCACAGAGAGAAGCCCGGGACGTTAAGAAGCCCACGGTGAGATGTTAGAATAGTTTAAGTCTTAATCCTAATTGGACTCTACATATAACCCGCCCCTTCAACTTATATAAGGAGGGGCGGGGCGCCCCAAGAGGGTCAAGTTTTTCTAGACATCTCGAAAGACAGGTTTCAAGAGATAGGGCTTAGACAATGTAAAAGTAGATGCTCTCGGGATAGAGATAGCGAAACCTCTCCCTTGTAACCGAGATTTCCATCATGATCAATATCAATCAAGCAGGATGTAGGCTTTTACCTCCACCACGAGGGGCCGAACCTGGGTAAAACCTCACGTCTCTCGTCCCACTCAACCCCTCTCAAGCTACCAGTTAAATGTGTTGGCCTCACGACTTAGTCCTTTCACTAAGTACATCTGCCATGACAAATCCACGACACCATCCGTGCCGCTAGCATGACTAACTAGTAGTGCCTCAGCACTACACCTCCGCAATGCCACACCACTGTGATGGGTCGCTGCTACCCACCTCCATGCCCCAACTACCCAAATCAGGGCACAAACAAGACATGGTAGTGCGAGCTGCAACTCTAGCCTCACCCAATTCCACCAACACCAAACTAGAAGCCCCGACACCAGTACTATTGTTTTTCATGTGTCCCTCTCTCCCATGTCTAGCTTATAAAATGATACCTCCAAGGACATAGATGACACAAAACTGTCATATCATCCATTCACATGGATTTAGGCTTTTCTCCAAAGCTATAAAGGTGGAGACGGAGAGCATCAGCTCGACGAGGCCATCATGATACTACTGGTAAAAGGATTATAGGTGAATTCATATCAGTGGCGGATGCTATGCTTTACCCGCCACTGCTATTTTGGAAAAGTTGCACCCACAGGTAAAAATGAGTGCCCACCACTGCTTTGCGTATAGCAGCGGTGGGCGGTGACGCGAACCGCCACAAGTACACTCTTATTAAGACCCCCGCGTAGTCGCAAACAATAATGGCAGACGGTGCCAGACGCCCAGGACTATTATATAAGCTACCAGTGGCGGGCATGTTGTACTGCCCGCCACAACAACTCACGCCAACAACATTCAAAAAAAGGTTTGTAGTGGCGGCCCTTTAGGCCGCCCACCACACATGTGGTCAGTGCGAGTAAACTTGAAAAATCATGTATACTAAACCTAGAAAGTGGTCAAATTTGAGAATTGGGCTTTGGATGGTGTGTACTACACTTTTAAAAAGTTTAAAGTTCAAATGATTTAAAAAAATGACTTGAGTGTGGCATGCGGCAGTTTTCTGTTCAAACTTATGGGGAAACTATTTGGTTTGTACAAATGATTTTAAAAAGTTTCAAGTCCAAATGATTTAGAAAAATGCGTACTAACCATGGAAAAGTTTGAAGTCCAAATGATTTACAAAACTGTAGTTTTGTGTGTAAGGCGGTGGTTTCCAAGATTGATGTTGCTATGACTTTGCTATGCTTAATTCTTGTCACTAGGGACCGGGTGCCATGATTTCAGATCTGAACCTATTATGTTTTCATGAATATATTTGAGTTCTTGATCCTATCTACAAGTTATATGCACCTGTTATTGTTCTGAACTGTAGACCCCAAGGTGACAATAAGTGGGATACTCTCCCGGAACGACAGTAATTTGTGGAGTTCATGTATTCACTATGTGTTAAGGCTTTGTTCTGGTTCTCTATTCAAAGGAGTGCCTTAACTACCCATAGTTTCTATTAGGACCCCGCTGCTGTGGGAGGGTAGAACAAAAGGTGTCATGCAAGTTCATACCGCAAGTACGTATGACTATATAGAGAATACATGCCTACATATGATTGATGAATTAGAGCTATTGTGTATCGCTCTAGGTTGTGACTATTACATATTGAATTTCATCCAAATATCCATAGTTGATCCAATGCCTATGCTTTGCTAATATTGTCTTTGGAACGATGGGAGGGGAGAGGGGATGTTGGCGGATTCTAGGCTTTCCACCCAAGCCGCATAAAGGAGAGAGAGCCTTTTACATATGAACACTCGTCAAAATTTAGGAGATAATTTCACCTCTTCCACCCTGTGCACCAACCAAGGATGCGCACATGCTTTTTGAAATATGAGTACTAGGATATGTATCTTGCTCCCACCAAGTCTGATCCACATAAAAGTTTGAAGTACAAGTACTAGGCTTATTATCTTAGTTAGTGTACTAGTGCATGCATTCCTCTACCATGTACCAAGCATGGGCCTCATTGCTCCTATAATGGATGCTATAGTAGTCGCTCCTGGGGTATCCTCGCCGCCACCGTCAACCATCGTCAGTCGGAGAAGAAGGCGGTGCTTACCTTCTCATCATCGGTGAAAATCTTCCCAACACGAACAATTCGAGAGGGGATGGGTGAGTGGCAGGAGTTCAGGACGTGAGGGGAAGAGGGCTAAATAGGTGAGGAAATCGATGAGAGGTGATCGATTGCTCACACTGATTTTTCAGGGATGCGCGTGAGCTCGCGTCATCTCCCCCTCGCACGAACTCGGCATCGTGTTCCCATTCTCTACACGCGGATAGCCTAGCCGAGTGAAAAATGGTCGATTCGACCATTCATATCGGACCTATATGAGAGGTGCTTTGAGGTTTGGGCAGACAAACATTTTGATACAGCCGAGGTAATCAAATGGGTAGAAATTGCATCCTTAGATCATGGCTGGGGTAGTGCAGGATACCAATCACACCCCTACGATATGTATCGTAAGGGTATCTCTAAGGCGGACCGGCAAACCTCCCATAAACGTCCGGACCGCGCTATCCGGACCGTAGAAGCAATCCAATGTGGTCCTATATCGGTCCACGGAGCAATTCGGGCGCGATTTCGCCTGCAAACCCGAGACAAACATGGGGGAGGTTTGAGGGAGTCCGGACCGATCCCGCGCCCGCGAAACCCTTCCTCCCACGCCTGCATGCATTCCCGCCCGGTACTAACTGCCCACATTCACGCTGATATAGAGCACGCCGCTCAACACTGAAGACGGCTCAGGGCGGACGCGACCTCTCACCGCCTCCTGCATTGAAGCAGCGTGCTGGCCGAGGGCTCCGCCCGTGACGCGTTGGTGTCCGCGCCTGTTCAATGCCGGAGACGCGTGACTGGATGGGATAGAACGAATATCTACCACACTCGTTCAATGTCGTTGTCCATCTGTATGTCACTATTAAGCAGGCTCACTGGCTGAGAAACCCACTCTGGCACCATGCATCGACACACCCGGATGCCTCACCTCACCGGAATCCGCTATATAAAGGCGTCCACACCTGACTAACTCCACACCACAACACAAGCCCCTCCACATCCTGCTCCCTTGCACTGCATCTGCCATGACCACCAGCGGGAAAGCACTATGGGATAGTCTGTCACTGGGGATGAAGCATGCAGTGGCCGCACTTGCCGCTGCCTGACATAGCCGCCGTGCCAGGCGGATCGAGGCCAGCTTATCGGCCAGCTCTCCCAATGTTTTCGACGACGAGGACGACACCATGATGGAGATGGGATCCGACGACTCCGCCCTGGCTCCCGCGCCTCCTGTGCACGCCGGCTTCATCATAGATAAGGCGTAGGTGCACTTAAACGCCACCATGGTAGAGGTGTAGCTTGCATCGGCGCCTTTGTCGGTGTTCCAGCAGGCACAGGAGGAACAACGGTACAACCTGTTCCTCCTAGAGCAGCACCGGCTGGCGGAGGGCCACATCTACGATGAGCCCGCAAGTGAGGAGGCGGTGGCGAACCCAAGCGTGCCATCTATGATTCCGTCCTCGCTCAAGCCGCCGCTCGCCATGAAGCGGCAGTTGCAGGCGATCGTGGAGGAGAACAACGCCAGCTGGGCCTCCAACTTGTCACCGACGAACCATCAGCCGGCCCAGTGGGACGCCGATAACACCGACACCACCATTTCCTCGTGGACCTCACGTCCACCAGTGATAGACAAGGCGCGGACTCCTTTGAGGATGAGTAGGCCACGTTAGGCGGCGGGGCCTGGTGTCCCATGTGGGTCGGACTGTCTCCCATGTTCTACTCTTCCTCGCCGGAGACCGCAATTCACTTCATCGGTCTTATCGCCATGCTCATGTAGATGGAGGAAAGAGGACGACACGGGCTTGGACACTGATACGTCTTCGTCGTATCTACTTGTCCTAACGCTTTTGCTCTTGTTTTGGACTCTAATTCGCATGATTTGAATGAAACTAACCCAGACTGGCGTTGTTTTCAGCAGAACTACCATGGTGATGTTTTTGTGCAGAAATAAAAGTTCTTGGAATGGAACGAAACTTTTTGGAGAATTATTTTACAATAAATAAAAAATACTGGAGCAAAGAACCACCAGAGGGGGTGAGGGAGTCTTGGATTAGGGGGTCCTCGGACAGCCGGACTGTATACTTTGGCCGGACTGTTGGACTATGAAGATACAAGATAGAAGACTTCGTCCCGTGTCTGGGTGGGACTCTCCTTTGCGTGGAAGGCAAGCTTGGCGATTCTGATATGTAGATTCCTTTCTCTGTAACCGACCTGATGTAACCCTAACCCCCTCCGGTGTCTATATAAACCGGAGGGTTTAGTCCGTAGGACAAGAACAATCATAATCATAGGCTAGCTTCTAGGGTTAGCCTCCTCGATCTCGTGGTAGATCAACTCTTGTAATACGCATATCATCAAGATCAATCTAGCAGGAAGTAGGTTATTACCTCCATAGAGAGGGCCCGAACCTGGGTAAACATCATGTCGCCCGCCTCCTGTTACCATTAGCCTTAGACGCACAGTTCAGGACCCCCTACCCAAGATCCGCCGGTTTTGACACCGACATTGGTGCCTTCATTGAGAGTTCCACTGTGATGTCGAAGATAAGGTTGATGGCTTGCCTTGTTATCAAGGATAACATCATCTCTGAGGGAGCCCTGGCCTCGGGCCAAACCCTCCGGTTGGGCGGTTTCATCATGACCGCCCGCTCGGCTGTCGAGCCCACGATGACCTATCGGGTCATCAAGAATCGCCTCCGCGTCATCTCGGAACTTGCCGAGCAGATGGATCTGATGGAGCTATCGTGTTTGAACTAGCTTTTAGATCGTATCACCGCCCTGGAGTTGCTACGGACTACGACCCGATTGGGCTTAAACCCGATAAGAGGGAGATTAATTCCCCTTTGGTCACCCATCAGATAGCAGTGGTGGAGGAGCAAAGTGATAACTCTCCTCCCATACTGAGGACGGACTATGTCCGGATTACCGAGCTCACCGAGCCGGATACCCGTTCGCGTGAAGACGTGCCCCAAGTCCCGGACTTAGAACTGGATTATGGGTCCGAAAAATTGGGTAACATCTCGGAAGCCGGATTGTTAAATTCGGAAGCCCTTCAAGCTCTAGGTCTAAGACCGGGTCAGGATTCGGATTTAAATCCGCCCACCCGCCCAGATACAAGCGATCTTTCCCATATCAGACAACAGCCCCAAGAGACAGTACATCACTTTTGGGCCAGATTCCTCCTTGTAATGAACAAGGTTAAGGACTGTCGCGAGGAAGACACAATCTCATTCTTTTGCAGAAATTGCACGGACAGGGGAATTCTAAACGCCATAAGATGTCATCACATATCACACTTTGTTGACTTGTACTGCGCAATGAAAGCGCCTGAAAAACCCAGGCAGCCTTTTGGGACCCACTGGCTCTCACCAAACCCTTTGTCCGAACAAAAAGGGTGTACCCTCATCGGTCACCCGGTCCAATCATGAAGCCGAAGCCCACTACAAGGCGCAGAACTGTATTGGAGGGATGGCTTAATAGGCCATGCCAAATTCACACCACACTAGATACCGTACCAACACATAGCCTTAGAGCATGTTGGATACTTCGGCAGGTGGCCAAGAGCGGCGAGGATCTCCTCATCAATAATCCCGCAGAGCATCATCCTGCAGAAAACAACAATACAGTGTTGACAATCTTTGAGACTTTCGCCTCAAGTAATAGGCATAAGCGAACACTCTGCAACATTGCCGAAGTCTGTCAAATTGCATCAATAAACCCTTGGAACGACACGGCCCTGACTTTTAGCGCCAGTAACGAACCGCATTTCAGAACAGTCCGGGCACCAGTCGCTTTAGTCCTTAGTCCAATTGTGGACGGCTTCCGGCTTACCAAAGTGCCCATGCACAGCGGCAGCGGATTAAACCTCATTTATGAGGAAACCCTCAACAAAATGGAAATAGACAAGAGCCACATTGAGCAAAGCAGCACAACCTTCCGAGGAATCATTCCCGGACGGGAGGCACGATGTGCGGGAAAAATCACACTAGATGTGGTATTCGGCACGCCGGATAATTATAGGTCCGAAGAAATAACATTCCAAGTGGTCCCCTTCAGCAGCGGATACCATGCCCTCTTGGGGCGAGACGCATTCGTGAGCTTCCAAGCTATACCCCACTATGGGTACATGAAGCTCAAGATGTCTGGACCCAATGGAATCATCACCCTTGCTAGTGATCCGGACATAGCACTCTATGGCAAAAATAAAACTGCCGCCCTGGCCCTAGAGGCACTATCTGAAGCCCTCGCGGCCGAAGAGCTAACTGTGTTACGCTCCAAAGTGGACAGGGATGACGTGATACTCGATAAAAGATCCAAGTCCACCTCCTTTAAACGAGCGGACGAAATTGTCAAATACGAAGTCCATCCAATGGACTCTACAAAGACAGCATCCATCGGGGCAAAGCTGGATCCTATAATCGACGCCGCACTGCGAATGTTTCTACGCGAGAATTAGGACATCTTCGCCTGGCACCCCTCAGACATGGCAGGAATCCCACGCAGGCTGGCCGAGCATAGCCTCAACATATTGAAGGGATATAAACCGGTCAAGCAGACACTTAGATGCTTTTCCGAACCCAAATGACAAGCCATGGGAGAGGAGCTGGCCAAGCTACTTGAAGCCGAATTCATTAGAGAAATTAAACACCCGGATTGGCTAGCAAACCCGGTGATGGTACCAAAGAAGGACAAATCCTGGCGCCTGTGTGTCAATTTCAAAGACCTAAACAAAGTCTGCCCTAAGGATCCCTTCCCTCTCCCCCGCATTGATCAGATCATCAATGCTACCGCAGGACACGACGCACTGTGTTTCCTCGACGCGTACTCCGGATACCATCAAATCAAGATGGCGGAGTCGGATCAAGCCGCAATGGCATTCATCACACCATATGGCCCCTTTTGCTTCAACACTATGCCTTTTGGGCTTAAAAATGCCGGGGCAACCTACCAACGCATGATTTAAACATGCCTGGAGAAGCAAATCGGCAAAACAGTTGAAGCATATGTGGACGACGTAGTCATTAAGACCAGACACATCGAGTCTTTAATAGACAACATGAGGCTCACGTTTGACAACTTCCGAACATATGACATCAAGCTCAATCCGGAAAAATGTATTTTCGGCGTCCCCGCCGGAAAGCTGCTAGGCTTCATCGTTTCCCATAGATGAATCAAAGCAAACCCAGCCAAAATCTGAGCTTTGTCACAGTTGGCTACCACAACGATCTTAAACATATCCAGAAACTAACTAGATGCGTGGCAGCCTTAAGCCGCTTTATCTCCAGATTGAGAGAAAAGGCACTGCCACTCTATCACCTTCTTCGATGCACCGAACACTTCGAATGGACGGACGCAGTGACGGTCGAACTAGAAGAAATAAAAGCTCTTTTATCGAGAAACCCAATCCTGGCCGCACCAAGCGTAGGCGAACCCATGTTGCTATACATAGCTGCAACACACCAAGTTGTGAGCACAGCGCTCGTCGTCGAACAAGAGGAGGACGGACATAAGTTCCCGCTTCAAAAGCCGGTGTACTACGTATCCACTGTCCTCACACCATGCAAATCTCGGTACCCCCATTATTAAAAAATAGCATACGCGGTCTTCATTGTATCCTGAAAACTACGGCACTACTTTCAAGAGTGTTCAATCACGGTGGCCTCCGAAGTCCCACTCAATGACATAATAAACAACCATGATGCGACAGGCCGGATTGCTAAGTGGGCCATCGAGCTCCTCCCATTCGACATCACCTATAAACCACGGTGGGCCATTAAATCACAAGTACTAGCCGACTTTGTCGCCGAATGGACAGAGGTCGAACTCCCTAAAGAGTACGGTGCATACTCCAATTGGATCATGCACTTCGATGGCTATAAAATGCTTGAAGGTCTAGTGTCGGTGTCAAAACCGGCGGATCTCGGGTAGGGGGTCCCGAACTATGCGTCTAGGCGGATGGTAACAGGAGACAAGGGACATGATGTTTTTACCTAGGTTCAGGCCCTCTCGATGGAGGTAAAACCCTACTCCTGCTTGATTAATATTGATAGTATGGGTGTACAAGAGTGGATCTACCACGAGATCAGAGAGGCTAAACCCTAGAAGCTAGCCTATGGTATGATTGTTGTTCGTCCTACGGACTAAAACTCTCCGGTTTATATAGACACCGGAGAGGGCTAGGGTTACACAGAGTCGGTTAAAATGGGAGGAGATCTTCATATCGTATCGCCAAGCTCGCCTTCCACGCCAAGGAAAGTCCCATCCGGACACGGGACAGAGTCTTCAATCTTGTATCTTCATAGTCCGGGAGTCCGGCCAAAGGTCATAGTCCGGCCATCCGAACACCCCCTAATCCAGGACTCCCTCAGTAGCCCCTGAACCAGGCTTCAATGACGACGAGTCCGGAGCGCAAGTTGTCTTCGGCATTGCAAGGCGGGTTCCTCCTCCGAATACTTCATAGAAGATGTTGTACACCAGGATAGTGTCCGGCTCTGCAAAATAAGTTCCACATTCCACCATAGAGAGAATAATATTTGCACCAATCAGATTTGCTGACGTATTACGCAACGTGACGTCACGGCCAGGCTCTTATTCATTTTACTGTTCCACCTCAGCGTGTTTAGCGAGGCGGTTTCCTTGGCACGTCTTGTCAAAGAAGAGATCGTGTCCCCTTATTCCGAGATTCTCATCAATACAGGAGTGGGTAACCCAACCGCGCCATTAACCGCGGCGCTTGGGAGATAAGCGAGTTTTATTAGGCCGGTGGGGGGCTCGTAGTTTTGGCCGCCCATATAAGGGGATAAGAATCCGCACTTTCCATTCACGCCTTCTTCCTCCTTTGCTTATTCGTCCCTGCGCACTCGAGCTCCAACGCCCAAGCCCGCACTCCCCACCTCAACCTTCTCCAATTATGTCCGGAGCGGGAGGTAGATGGATGGCCTCCTCCATCACGGAGGGGCAAATCAAAAAGCTGAGGAAGGCCGGATACTTGTCTGACGACATTGCGCACCGGCTTCCAGATGAGGGGCAACTCATCCCCACCCCTAGGCCCCATGAGAGGGTCATATTTCTCCCCCATTTCCTCCACGGACTGGGTTTTCCTCTTCACCTGTTCGTCCGGGGGCTCATGTTCTACTACGGCCTGGACTTCCACGATCTGGCCCCGAACTTCATCCTCAACATCTCGGCGTTTATCGTTGTGTGCGAGGCCTTCCTCCTCATCCAGCCTCACTTTGGCCTATGGCTGAAGATCTTCAGCGTCAAGCCGAAGGTCATGGGCGGCCACCAAGCGGAGTGCGGAGGTGCCATGGTGGGCAAGATAGCCAACGTTACATGGCTCGAGGGCGCCTTCGTAGAGACCATCAAAGGGTGGCAATCGGGGTGGTTCTATATCACCGAGCCGCGTGACCCTGAATGGGCAGCGGACCCCGAATTTTGATTTGGCATCCCCACACGGCTCACATCTTGGAAAGAGACGAGCCTGTTGTGGGGTAATTCGGAAGAGGTGACTGGACTCCAAACCTGCGTCCGAGACCTGGTGACCAAGAAGGTCAAGCTTGTCAATGTAGTCCAGGTCATGCTCTTCCGCCAGATCCTCCCGTCTCAATGACGGGACTTCAGTTTGTGGGAGTTCGACCCGGCCCAGCACCAGACTCTGTCCCCTTCGAAACAAAGCACGAGGACGCCTGGAAGGTGCTTTTCAAGAGCTCCGAGGTCTCCCCTCCCGTTACCGAGGATCGCGGATTCTGCGCCAAGCGCCAAGCCTCCAAACTAAGCTTACTTTTAGTCCCTTATGGGACACTCTAATTTCATAGTTTGACTCTATGCAGGATCTAAACTCCTGTTCCTTTGACAGGACTAGAAGAGGACATCCGGACAGTTTGACTGTCCGACCCCTTTGCCCGAAGGCCCAGCAGACGCCCTCTTGGCGAAGCTACTGGTTCCGGCACCTCACATGGTGCCGGAGAAGAAGGCCAAGAAGAAGGCCACGGGGACCCGATAAGAGTTCCCGGTGCCTGGTGGTGTCGGATTCATCGCTCGACGACCCCAAAGCACCCTCCGCCTCCGAGGACGAGGAGGAGGAGGAAGAAGAAGAAGAAGAAGATGCCTCTCCCCCTCCCACGAGGGGAGGAAAGAAAAGGAAGGCCTCCCCAACTGGGAAGGCCGGAGGGTCCAAGAAGGGGAGGACCCTTCTGCCGGACTACGCCTCCGATGCCGAAGACGGCGGGGAGGAATGTCCATCCAGGGTCAAGCCCCTGGCAAAATCGTAAGTATCCGGACACCAGAATAACTTACGACACTCCTCTGATGTATGGTTCCTTCTGATGCTGAATTCAATTATGTAGTCCGCCCCGGGCTCAGCTCGGCGATTCGTCGAGCGGCTCCCTGGACTCGTCGGATGTGAATAGCACTTCACTTCCGATGGCCTCCTCCCCTCTCCCTACAGACGACGCAGAGGTGGAGTCCCAAAAGAGGCTAAACCAGGAGGAGGTGATCCTGGAGGCGCCACAAGGCGACCTCCCGGACTCCAGGCCCAAAGGGGGTAAAACCCCAGAGGGATCTAAGTCTGGCCCTGGGCCGGACACCGCTCCGGAACCAACAACAGTTCCAGAGTCCGGCAGGCGGCGCCTTCAGAAGAAAGGCGTGCCTACGACGCCGGCGGCCTCCGTCCAAACGGAGACGCCGGACAATTTGCTGGAGGTGCTTAACAGCGCCTCCATAGACGAGGAGCACCGCACTGTTATGAGTGCGGTGATTCAGAAGGTTCAGTCCGCCAAGAGCGGGCTGACAGAAGCCTGTACAAGCCTGTTAACAGGCTTTGAGGTATGTGTTCAAAAACATATAAAAATGTCACTGCATAGATAGTAGCCCCTGATGCTTAGTTTGGCGTTCGGAAAGAAAAGCCGAGCTGAGGATCTGAAAAGATATACGCAGGAGTCTAAAAAATATGTCAATATGGGAATGCAGGCTGCGCTGCTGACCTCTGCTGCACTGACTCCAGAGGTCAATGTATTGAAGGAGAACCTCGAGCGGTCCGAGAACGAGCTCGGCCGTACCAAGAAGCAGCTCGAGGACAATGAGGGTAAATAATACCGCATATAAATGTATATAGAAATACTTGGTTGCAAATAATGACAGGACCAACTTAAATGTTGCAGGGGCCACACCCGAGGTGACGACCCTGAATGAGGCGGTCTCCAAGGCCGAAAACAGTGCGGCCCTAGAGCGCGCCGAGCGAGAGAAGCAGGAGGCGCGGGTGGCGGAGGTGCCGCAAGAGCTCCAGGCTCTCGTGGAAAAACACGAGAGCTTGGAGCATGACTCGAAGACTCGAGAGTCCGAGCTCGCCCTGGCTCTTGAGAGTGCCAAAAATGCTAAGGCCGAAGCCCAGAAGGCCCTCCAGGAGATCGAGGCGATGAAGAAGATAGCAGCGGGTAAGGCATTCTTTATGCAAAGCAAGAATATATAAGTTAATTATATGCTAGTTACCCGAATCCGGAGCTCTCCAGGAGCGTTCGTCGATCTGCCCCGTAGCGTGTCTGATGCCACCGCATACTACCGAGCCGAAGAGGGGAGCTCGACGGAAAAAGTGTTTTGGTCTCAGTATGCTGAGGCCGAACATCCGTTGCCCCTGAGCGATTAGCTGAAGCAGCTGGTCGAGCTCCACAAGGTGGCCGAACAGGCCATGAAGGGCCTCATAGCTCGGCTGTGGCCTGGAGAAGCCGTGCCTGGGAGCTACTTTGGTCTGGTGCGGCGGCTGGTGGACGCGTGTCCGTGGATTGAGGTCGTCAAGCGCTCCGTTTGTATCGAAGGTGCCCGTCGGGCCCTTGCCTATGCTAAAGTGCACTGGGGCAAGCTGGACGCTGAGAAGCTTTTGACGGACGCGCCACCGCCGGGCAAGGAGTATCACACACCCAAGATGTATTATAAGGGCGTCCTGAAG
The DNA here is from genome assembly GCF_002162155.2 of Triticum dicoccoides. NCBI lineage: Eukaryota > Viridiplantae > Streptophyta > Magnoliopsida > Poales > Poaceae > Triticum > Triticum dicoccoides. The sequence continues at coordinate 594,361,232 of NC_041383.1, forward strand.
GGTGCTCGCCGTATAGCAGACGGATGCTCCAAAGATGTAAGTTTTGAGTAGACTCGCATCTGTTTATCCTGTATGCTGAAAACTTTGTTCATATGCGTTAAGCAACGCTTGTTAATTTAAAATATTACCTTCTATGCAGCCGTTTATCAAATCTGAGAGATGCAAGTCGTCGGCTTCGACCCCCATGCCACGAGTGCTGGGGTGTTCAGGATAAACCTGAGCGCTCTTGTTCCCATTCTTGGGTCCATCTAGGGAGGCGCTCAGCACAACGAACCAGGCCGTCGGAATTATAATGCTTTATCACTCTCACTTGGCCATAGAATTCTATAATTTTAAATTTTGGCGAAGCCCCTAGTATTCGGAAGACCGAGTTCGGGGCGCTATCCACGCCTAGGCCGGATAAGTCCGGTTCCTCGCTCTAAGCGGCATAAGTCTTTAAGGACTCGAAAAACCTCGCGAACAGCGACCGGTATCTCGCACTATCATGACGGTCAGTTTTAGCTTTCTCTACTGAGGTGTTAACCCAGCTCAACTGGGGCACAATCGCAGTAGTTCTCCTAGCGCTACCTTAGCCAACATTGCGGAACGTAAGGTACCAAAACACGGGAGCCGGGCAAACCCAACTATTAACCAAAGACATGATTCGGAGCCGATGCATATAGTGTTATAAGTTCGGGGTGCCACACTCATGAGAGTGTTCAGTCTTCTCACACCATATTATGGGGTGCTTAAGCCCCTGGTGTATTGGCCGTACCAAAGTGTACGGTTGGAGAATGTCATGACTGAACATATTTGTATATATGAAAAATAAATCAGTACAATAATAGATAAGAGCTATGTATTGTTTATTAAAAAGGGGCTGCTGCGAAAGCAGAACGATACAAGTAGTGAGATAAGCAAGAGATGGGTTTATTTGACATGTCCCCCTCCAGGGGCAAGCTGCGGGATTGTAAGTAAAATAGGTATTAAGTTCGTTATAGAGACCACCTGGACATTTGACGCGGCTTGTTTTCTCCCTGGCTGTTGCATCGTATGTTCGACGAGTGTGTTGCCGGACAGCCTTCCAAATAGTTGGGACCTGAAAGTGTATAAAAAGGAAACGGCGGAATAGGGAGCCCCTTAGTGCGGTTGAGCCGCATTCTGGGCGTGCCATAGTTGTGCCCCTCCCCTTATACCCATGGTATCTCTAAGGCGTAATTATGTACGCGTGGTACCGATATCACCATCTGGCGAGGGCTGGGGTTGGGGCCCACTGCTATGCTTGCTCAGAACGTGCCAGCCGGATTTGTTGTAGGTTACTTCGGGCTCGCTTGACGTTCCACGGACGTTTGACACCTGGGTTGGAGGATTGCCTTGAAAGGCTACTCTGTACTTCCGCCGCCAGGGCCGCCGTGTGCTCCTCCTTTCGGAGAGAGCGTTCAGTGTTTCCATTTACCATAATGACTCCGCGAGGTCCTGGCATCTTGAGCTTGAGGTATGCATAGTGCGGCACCGCATTGAATTTTGCAAATGCGGTTCGTCCGAGCAGGGCGTGATAGCCACTGCGGAATGGGACTATGTCAAAGATTAGCTCTTCGCTTTGGAAATTATCCGGGGATCCGAAGACCACTTCGAGTGTAACCGAGCCTGTACACCTGGCTTCTACACCTAGTATGACGCCTTTCAAGGTTGTCTTTGTGGGTTTAATCCTTGAGGGATCGATACCCATTTTTCGCATTGTATCTTGATAAAGCAGGTTCAGGCTGCTGCCACCGTCCATTATGACTCTAGTGAGGTGAAATCCGTCGATAATTGGGTCTAGGACCAATGCGGCGAATCCGCCATGACGGATGCTAGTGGGGTGGTCCCTTCGATCAAAAGTGATCGGGCAGGAGGACCATGGGTTGAACTTTGGGGCGACTGGCTCCAACGCATAGACGTCCTTGAGAGCATGCTTCCGCTCCCTTTTGGGGATGTGGGTTGCGTATATCATGTTCAGCGTCCGCACTTGCGGGGGGAATCCCTTATGTCCTTTGTTGTTCGGCGGCCGGGGCTCCTCCTCGTCATCGCTATGCAGCCCCTTGTCTCTGGTTTCGGCACTTAACTTGCCTGCCTGCTTGAACACCCAACAATCCCTGTTGATGTGGTTGGCTGGTTGTTCGGGGGTGCCATGTATCTGGCACGAGCGGTCGAGTATCCGGTGTAAATTGGATGGGCCCGGAGGGTTTCTTTTGAATGGCTTCTTCCGCTGACCGGGTTTAGAGCCTCTGAATCCGGTGTTGACTGCCGTATCCTCAGTATTGTCGCCGTTAATGCGGCGCTTGTGTTTGTTGCGACATGACCGGCCATTGCTGTCCTTGGTATCTGAATTACCAGGGTTCTTGGTTATGTTATTGCTACGAGCCAGCCAGTTGTCTTCGCCCGCGCAGAAGCGGGTCATGAGTGTCGTGAGGGCTGCCATAGATTTTGGTTTTTCCTGTCCTAGGTGCCGGGCAAGCCATTCGTCTCAGATGTTGTGCCTGAAGGCAGCAAGGGCCTCGGCGTCCGGACAGTCGACTATTTGATTTTTCTTAGTTAGGAACCGTGTCCAGAATTGCCTGGCCGATTCCTCTGGTTGCTGGGTTATGTGGCTTAGGTCATCGGCGTCTGGTGGTCGCACATAAGTGCCCTGGAAGTTGTCAAGGAATACGGATTCCATGTCCTCCCAGCAACTAATTGACTCTGCTGGCAGGCTGTTAAGCCAATGTCGAGCTGGTCCTTTAAGCTTGAGCGGGAGGTATTTGGTGGCATGTAGATCATCACCACGGGCCATGTGGATATGAAGGAGATAATCCTCGATCCAAACCGCCGGATCTGTTGTGCCATCGTATGATTCGATGTTCACGGGTTTAAAACCCTCGGGGATTTGATGATCCATTACTTCGTCTGTGAAGCATAGTGGGTGTGCGGCGCCCCTGTATTGGGATATATCACGACGCAAATCAGATGAGCTTGGTCTGTTGTATTCGGCCTGGCCGTACTTATCTTGTCCGGCGTGACGGCTAGCGTCACGTGAAGCGGGGCGCCCATGCGATCCGTAGATCGATCTTGCAGGTCGGTTGCGTCTCCCCGTACTCTGGTATGTTTTGAGTGGTACTGGGGTGCGGCTCGGGTCGAGGGCCTGGAGGCCTCTCTGTCGTGGCCACGGGGTGCCGATCGGGCGCATCGTACGCTAGTGATGTAGGTTTAGTTGCTTCCTCCTCAAGTTGGGGTAGCAGCCTGCACTTTGGGTAGCTCTTGGAGGGGCGCTCGAGTTTATACTCTTCTGCCGCCAGGACTTCGGTCCATCTGTCGGCTAGCAAGTCTTGGTCAGCTCTAAGTTGCTGTTGTTTTTTCTTGAGGTTGCTTGCCATGGCCATAAGCCTGCGTTTGAAACGCTCTTGTTTGACGGGATCCTCTGGCACGATGAATTCATCGTCGTCGAGGCTTGCCTCGTCTTCGGAGGGAGGCATATAGTTGTCGTCCTCAACCCCTCTGTCGGCCGCTCTCTCATGAGGGCTGGATCCTTCGTCCTCCTGCACTGAATCCTGCTGGAGGGGGTTATCTTCAGCACTGTCTGGCGTGTTGTTATCTTCGGTGCCGGAATCGCTGTTTTTGCTTTGGCTGGACTTAGAGCAGCGCCACTGACGTCGACGCTTGGGTTGCTTCTTGGAGGGGTCATCCTCCGTTTTTTCCTCGCCATCCCCTGCTTTGGGGGTGTCCACCATGTATATGTCATATGATGAGGTGGCTTTCCAGTTCCCGATAGGTGCTGGTTCTTGATCGTCTCCTTCATCGGCGTCCATACCGTCAATGTCTTCGGAGTCAAAGTCGAGCATGTCGGTTAAATCGTCGACAGTTGCTACGAAGTGGGTGGTAGGTGGGCCTCGAATTTCTTCGTCGTCCCTATCCCAACCATGTTGACCGTAGTTCGGCCAGGGTTCTCCTGACAAAGAGAGAGACTTTAGTGAGTTCAGGATATCGCCAAAGGGCGAGTGCTGAAAGACGTCCGCTGCGGTGAACTCCATGATCGGAGCCCAATCGGGTTCGATCGGAAGGGGTGCGGAATATATGGAGTCCGGAACGGAGTCCGGCACCTCGGAGTCATGGGTCTTGCAAAGGACTAAGCTGGTATTCGGCTCTATCGCCGTAGAGATTGCGGCTCCCGGGGTGGCGTCCAACCATCCATTCCCGACTAGCGTAGTCTGCTCCGAGCTAATGGTCGGAGCGGGCACCTGAGTGACGCTTTGGGCGCTGTCCGGCGGCAGAGCTATATCATGCCCATCGTGACAGTGCGGCGCGCTCGGCCATGGCTCGAATCCGTCGAAGATCAAGTCCCGCGGATGTCGGCCATGTAGTTCAAACTTCCGAACCTAACCTGATGGCCAGGGGCGTAGCTTTCGATCTGCTCCAGATGGCCAAGCGAGTTGGCCCGCAGTGCGAAGCCGCCGAATACGAAGATTTATCCGGGGAGAAAAGTCTCACCCTGGACCGCGTCGTGGTTGATGATCGAAGAAGCCATCGGGCCTAAGGGCGACTACACAGAGGAACTCTCAATGAAAGCACCAATGTCGGTGTCAAAACCGGTGGATCTCGGGTAGGGGGTCACGAACTGTCCGTCTAGGCGGATGGTAACAGGAGACAAGGGACATGATGTTTTTACCCAGGTTCGGGCCCTCTCGATGGAGGTAAAACCCTACTCCTGCTTGATTAATATTGATAGTATGGGTAGTACAAGAGTGGATCTACCACGAGATCAGAGAGGCTAAACCCTAGAAGCTAGCCTATGTTATGATTGTTGTTCGTCCTACGGACTAAAACTCTCCGGTTTATATAGACACCAGAGAGGGCTAGGGTTACACAGAGTCAGTTAAAATGGGAGGAGATCTTCATATCGTATCGCCAAGCTTGCCTTCCACGCCAAGGAAAGTCCCATCCGGACACGGGACAGAGTCTTCAATCTTGTATCTTCATAGTCCGGGAGTCCGGCCAAAGGTCATAGTCTGGCCATCCGGACACCCCCTAATCTAGGACTCCCTCATCTAGGATCAGGTGTCGTCCTAACATCCGCCACCGAAGATATTGTCCAATATGTACTCCAAATATTATATATAGACTCCAACAATGCAGCCGAATACAAGGCTCTGTTGCATGGTCTTTGGATGGCCGTCTCCATGGGCATCAAATGCCTGGAAGTGCACGGGGATTCAAACCTCACAATATCTCAAATAAATGGAGACTTCGATGCCAAAGATCTGGAAATGGCGGCTTATCGAAATGCCGTCCTCAAAATGTCACCGCGATTCTAGGGGCTCGAATTCCATCACATGGTTCGAGAAAACAATCAAGCGGCGGATGTTCTCGCCTGCATTGGCGCTAAGCGCGACCTAGTCCCACCTAACATCTTTCTGGAAAGGCTTTTCAAGCCATCCGTGGTGTGGCAAGGGGAGACCGGCAATACTAGCCCGGATCCGAACACAACCCCAGATACCGAAGACACTGACATAGTCGGGGGCTCCACCACCAAAATAACACCCTCGGCCCATCTAATTATGGCTGTCATTGCCCCATGGACCGAACCCTTGTTAGCCTACCTTAATAGGCAAGAACTCCCAGAGGATCGAAACGAGGCACGCTCCATAGTTCGGCGCTCTAAAGCCTATAAAGTCCACGAGGGAGAGCTCTATAAGAGAAGCGCTACCGGAGTACTTCAAAGATGTATCTCCGAAGAGGAAGGGTGACAACTCTTGGTGGAAATTCATGACGAACTCGGCGGCCACCACGCCGCAGCTCGGGCCCTTGTAAGCAAGGCCTTCCGTACAGGTTTTTATTGGCTGACAGCCCAGGCAGACGCATAGGACCTTGTCCAACATTGTATCGGATGTCAGCTTTTCGCCAACCAAAGCCATATGCTGCATACCGCTCTCCAAACAATCCCCATAACTTGGCCTTTGCGGTCTGGGGGCTGGATATGGTCGGACCTCTTAAAGGGGGAAGCCATAAGAAAAAATATTTGTTGGTCATGGTAGATAAATTCACCAAATGGATAGAAGCCAAACCTGTTAAAACGGCTGAATCCGGACCGGTGATAGACTTTATATCGGTCGTCGTACACCGCTATGGTGTCCCCCACAACATCATCACCGATAATGGCTCCAATTTTACAGCCGACGAGGTGAAAACTTGGTGCGCCAACTTGGGCGTTAAGCTCGATTACGCCTCTGCCTATCACCCCCAAACAAATGGTCAAGTCGAACGTGCCAATGGTCTTATTATGAGTGGCATTAAACCCAGACTAGTGCGATCCTTAAAAGAATCGAACACGCACTGGGTCAAGGAGCTTGACTCCGTACTCTGGGGGCTGCGGACCACGTCGAACCGCACGACCGGATATACACCATTTTTCATGGTGTACGGCACAGAGGCTGTCTTACCCTGCGACATTATTCATGACTCACCTCGAGTGCGCATGTACGAAGAGAGAGAAGCCGAGTTGGATTGGCAGGATAATTTAGATGCCTTGGAGGAGGAGTGATACGTCTCCAATGTATCTATAATTTTTTATTGTTCCATGCTATTATATTACCTATTTTGGATGTTTATGGGCTTTATTTTACAAATTTATATAATTTTGGGACTAACCTACTAACCGGAGGCCCATCCCATATTGCTATTTTTTTGCCTATTTCAGTATTTCGAAGAAAAGGAATATCAAACGGAGTCCAAACGGAATGAAACCTTCGGGAGCGTGATTTTTGGAACGAACGTGATCCGGAGAACTTGGAGTGCAAGTCAAGAAGCAATCGAGCCGGCCAGGAGATAGGAGGGCGCGCCCACTCCTCCTGGGCACGCCCCCTGTCTCCTGGGCCCCTCGAGCGGCCACCGACGTACTTCTTCCTCCTATATATACCTACATACCCCGAAAACATCCAGGGAGCCACCGAAGAAATATTTCCACCACCGTAACCTTCTGTATTCACGAGATCCCATCTTGGACCCTTCACCGGCGCTCCGCCGGAGGGGGAATCAACCACGGAGGGCTTACACGTCAACACCATAGCCCCTCCGATGAGTTGTGAGTAGTTTACCACAGACCTTCGGGTCCATAGTTATTAGCTAGATGACCTCTTCTCTCTTTTTGGATCTCAATACAATGTTCTCCCCCTCTCTTGTGGAGATCTATTCAATGTAAACTCTTCTTGTAGTGTGTTTGTCGAGATTCGATGAATTGTGGGTTTATGATTAAGTTTATCTATGAGAAATATTTGAATCTTCTCTGAATTCTTTTATGTATGATTGAGTTATCTTTGCATGTCTCTTAGAATTATCGGTTTGGTTTGGCCTACTAGATTGATCTTTCTTGCCATGGGAGAAGTGCTTAGCTTTGGGTTCAATCTTGCGGTGACCTTACCTAGTGACAGAAAGGGTTGCAAGGCACGTATTGTATTGTGGCCATCGAGGCTAAAAAGATGGGGTTTATATCATATTGCTTGAGTTTATCCCTCTACGTCATGTCATCTTTCTTAATGCGTTACTCTGTTCTTATGAACTTAATACTCTAGATGCATGCTGGATAGCGGTCGATGTGTGGAGTAATAGTAGTAGATGCAGGCAGGAGTCGGTCTACTTGTCACGGACGTGATGCCTATATACATGATCATGCCTAGATAATCTCATAATTATTTGCTTTTCTATCAATTGCTCGACAGTAATTTGTTCACCCACCGTAATACTTATGTTATCTTGAGAGAAGCCACTAGTGAAACCAATGGCCCCCGGGTCTTTCTTTTATCATATAAGCTTTTAATCTACTTTTATTTGCATCTTTACTTTTTGCATCTATATTATAAAATACCAAAAATATATTTATCTTATCATATTATCTCTATCATATCTCACTTTCGCAAGTGGCCGTGAAGGAATTGACAACCCCTTTATCGCGTTGGTTGCGAGTTCTTTGTTTGTTTGTGTAGGTTCGTGGGACTTGTGAGGAGCCTCCTACTGGATTGATACCTTGGTTCTCAAAAACTGAGGGAAATACTTACGCTATTGTGCTGCATCACCCTTTCTTCTTCAAGGAAAACCAAGGCAAGCTCAAGACGTAGCAAGGAGCGCGACGTCGCAAAAGCCCGTTCCACATTCTATCAACAAGCTCGCAGGTATCAAAGCAGAGAAGTACGGGCCAAAACTTATAATATTGGCGAACTCGTTCTATGCCTACCGGAGAAGAAAAAGGACAAGCTCAAGCCCAAGTGGGAGGGTGTAACGCCCCGGATTCGTTGCGCCAGGTGTCCGCCAGTTATTCGCCATCTTTGCCATGTCATTTGCTTGCGTGTTGCATTTTATCATGTCATCATGTGCATCTCATTTTGCATATGTGTTCGTTTCATGCGTCCGAGCTTTTTCCCCGTTTTCCGTTTTGCAATCCGGCGCTCCTATGTCATCCGGCGTCCCCTTCTTGCCTCTCTTCGTGAGCGGGTGTTAAACTTTCTCGGAATGGACCGAGTCTTACCAATCGGCCTTGGTATAGCACCGGTAGACCGCATGTCAAGTTTCGTGCCATTTGGAGGTCGTTTGGTACTCCAACGGTTAACCGCGTAGCCCGAAACCCCCCTTTCTCTTTGCAGCGCAACACCCCTCCAAAGTAGTCCAAAACCCATCTAACTCCCCTCCATGCTCTCGGTCGTTCGATCACGATCGCGTGGCCGAAAACCGCTCCTCATTTGGACTCTCCTAGCTCCCAAAAACTATAAATATGCCCTCCCCCGAAAATCCCGCACTCCAACCCTAGCCCCTTCTCCACCGCGCCGCCGGACATGTCCATCCGCGCCGGACATGTCCAGCCTCCACGTCGCCCGGACCAATCCCGGGGTGACACGTCACCCCGCCGCCGCCCGCAGCCAGTGGCGCGCTGCCACGTGGCCCGTCGCCGTCTCTCTCCTCCGCGCGGCCCGCGGGACCCGGATCGGGCCCGCACGAGCCCGCGCCGCCTCCGCGCCCGGCCCGCAGCTCCGCCGCCGTTCGCCGCTCCCCGCCGCCTCGGGCGCCGCCGGCGCGGCCCCGCCAGCTCGCCGGCGCCCTGCCTCGCCGTGCGCCTCCCCCGCGCCCCGCGCGAGAGCGCGCCGCCGCCGCCTCTTCCCGCCGGCAGCCGCCCCGTCGCCCACCGGATTCCGCGACCCCGCCACCTCTCCCTCGCGCCGGCCGCTGCCCGTCGCCGGTTGCCATCGCCGCCGTGAGCCGCCCCACCGCGCCCGCTCCTCCACGTCCCGCGCCGCGCCCCTCCGGCGTCCCCACGGCCCGATCCGGTCGGCCCCCACTCCGCCTGCCTCTCCCTCTCTACTCCGGCGTGGTTCCGGCCATCCTCGGGATCCGCGCTCTGGATCCAGATCTGCAAAACCGAAGGTTGACTTTCCCCCTCCGAAAATTCCACCAAGTCCCTGTTATTTTAACATTATCATGCTATGTTCATCACATCATATCTCTGCATTTGTAACTCCGTTTGTGCGTGTAATATGTCAAATTGTTCGTCTCAACGAGTACTTCATTTCATTCCATTGCATCATGTTCATTAGAGCTCATCTTGATGCCTGAATCTTCGTTGCAAGAGTGCTATGTGATGTTAATCGGCTGAAACTGTTATAACTTGCTCTTTTGTCATTTTTGCCATGTTTGATGTGTGCATCCTATGAGGTTGATGTCTTCATGTGTTTTGATCTATGCCATGTCTTCTTTACAGAGGTGCTTACCATGTATTTTTGTGATCAATGTGGTGACTAGCACAAGCATGGAAACTAGGCATCGTGTTGTTGCTGATTTTAGTCCCTGTTCTGCTGTCATTTTGATGCCATGTAAACTTGATGCTACAGAGAGATCCATGCATATTTTGAGATACTTCAGTAAGGATGTTTTGAACATATGGTTATCCTCTAGCCATTCGTGCCCCTTTTTGCAATTATGAATTAGTTTAGCATGTCATTTCGTGCTCTACTTTTGCTTCAAAATGTTTCCTGGCAGATTGTTTACATGTTATTCAATTTTGCCAAGGTTGTGGATCCTTGCATGCTATGAACTTGTTCTTGCCTTGGTTTGTTTCATAAACATGTCTTCTTGCTGATGCTATGCTTATCTTGTCATGCAATGCTATGTGGTGAGTGAATCGAGCTTGTTAAGTAGTGTACTTGCTGTTACTGTTTTGCAAGGCTGAATCTGTTATTTCGTGATGCGATGTAAACCTGCTGCTACAAGTTATTCTATGCATAATCTGGAGATGATCACTAAATATGTTTTGTTTTACATGTCATGCTCTAACCATTCATGCCCCTGGTTGCACTTATAGCTTGTTGTAGCTTGTTGTAATCTTGCTCCAAAGTTGCTAAATAATGTTGCTGTCAGCCTGTTAACATTAAGTACAGTTGTTGCCATGATTGTTGCTAGTGATCCATGTACCCTATGAACTTGCTCTTGCCATGCCTAGCTTCATAAACATGCCTTCTTACTATTGGTTGCCTTGCCATGCCATATATTGCTCTGTGGTGAGTGGTACAAGCTCACCAACATGCCTTCATAATTCTGTTCCTGCCATGTATGAATCTGTAATATAACTTGCCATGTTTACACGGGTGCCATCATATTTTTCTGATCCTTTTTGGCTCATGGTCAGTAAGGGACTTTTGATCTATGCATTTAGTAGTATCATGCCATGCCTTTGTTTGCCATGATAAGTTCCTGTAACATGTTGTTTGATAGCTCTAAACATTGCAACCTGTTGTTATTTTCTGCAAAGTCTGAAATTGTTATTATTTGCAATCTTGCCATGTGTGTTTGAGCATGTTCAATAATTTCTGGAGATAGTTCAGTGTTCATGTTTTGTTATGCTTTACCTGTACATTATGCCCATGCCTTTTGTTTTCTTGTTGAGGTCCTGTAGCATGTTGTTTTGGTGCTTGCAATATGCCTAGTTGCTGTTTTGGACAGATTGTTGCTATAACTTGTATAGTGTATGTGTGTTGAACCGTTGCTCCATTTTGAGTGTGCTCTATATGAAACTTGCTTGATTTTGCAAGTAGTTTCATATTATCATGTTGCATCCTTGTTTTGAGGTGTTTGCTTGATGTTTGTATGCATTTTGCATCAATGCCATGTTTAACTTGTTTTGCTCATATCTTCTAGGCCGTAGCTCCGAACTAAATGAACTTTATATGTAACTTGACTAGAATCTCGTGTAGATCATCTTGGTGCATCTTAACTTGCTGTTTAACAACTTGAACATAAGGTTTATTCAGATCTGGACCAATTTCGAAATAGGCATATGAGGACTTACCGGAATTGTTATATGTTGTTCCCGGCCTCATTTAAACTTTCCTTGATGTGTTGTTCTTGTTTGCATCATCTCTTGCCATGAGTAGCTTCATGTAGCCTTTGTCATGCATCATGCTTGGTTGTGCATCATGTCTTGTATATGTGTGGTGTGTTTACCTTGTTGTGTGCTTCTTCTCGATAGTTCCCGTTTTGTTGCGATCGTGAGGATTCGTTCGTCTACGCTTGGTTCGTCTTCATGGCTTCATCTTCTTCATGGACTCATTCTTATTCCTTGCGGGATTTCAGGCAAGATGACCGCTACCCTAGATCTCACTACTATCATTTCTATGCTAGTTGCTTCGTTCTATCGCTATGCTGCGTTACCTATCTTTTGCTCATCAGGCCTCCCATATTGCCATGAACCTCTCGCCTTTGACACCTTTCCTATGCAAACCATTGCTTGGCTATGTTACCGCTTTGCTCAGCCCTCTTCTAGCGTTGCTAGTTGCAGGTGAAGTTGAAGATTGCTCCATGATGGACGGGTTTATGTTGGGATATCACAATATCTCTTATATTATTAATGCATCTATATACTTGGTAAAGGGTGGAAGACTCGGCCTTATCCCTGGTGTTTTGTTCCACTCTTGCCGCCCTAGTTTCCGTCATACCGGTGTTATGTTCCCGGATTTTGCGTTCCTTACGCGGTTGGGTGATTTATGGGACTCCCTTGACAGTTCGCTTTGAATATAACTCCTCCAGCAAGGCCCAACCTTGGTTTTACCATTTGCCTCACCACCACCTATACCCTTCCCTTGGGTCGGCCAACCCGAGGGTCATCTTCATTTTAGCCCCCCCCCCCCGGGCCAGTGCTTGTCTAAGTGTTGGTCCGAACCGAGCTGCCTGCGGGGCCACCTCGGGGCAACTTGAGGGTTGGTTTTACTCGTAGCTAGTCTCATCCGGTGTTGCCCTGAGAACGAGATATGTGCAGCTCCTATCGGGATTTGTCGGCGCATCAGGCAGCTTTGCTGGCCTTGTTTTACCATTGTTGAAATGTCTTGTAAACTGGGATTCCGAGTCTGATCGGGTCTTCCTGGGAGAAGGTATATCCTTCGTTGATCGCGAGAGCTTATCATGGGCTAAGTTGGGACACCCCTGCAGGGTATAAACTTTTGAAAGTCGTGCCTGCGGTTATAGGCAGATGGGAATTTGTTAATGTCTGGTTGTAGATAACTTGACACCAGATACGAATTAAAATGCATCAACCGTGTGTGTAGCCATGATGGTCTCTTCTCGGCGGAGTCCAGGAAGTGAACTCGGTTTCTGGGTTATGCTTGACGAAAGTCGGAGTTCAGGATCACCTCTTGATCATTGCTAGCTTCATGACCGTTCCTTTTGCTCTCTTCTCTCTCTTATTTGCGTATGTTAGCCACCATATATGCTTAGTCGCTGCTGCAACCTCACCACTTTACCCCTTCCTTTCCCTTTAAGCTTTGCTAGTCTTGATACCCATGGTAATGGGATTGCTGAGTCCTTGTGGCTCACAGATTACTACAACAACAGTTGCAGGTTACAGGTGATCATGACGCGAGAGCGATGTTTGCTTGTTTTGGAGTTCTTCTTCTGCTTCTTCTTCGATTAGGGGATAGGTTCCAGGTCGGCAGCCTGGTCTAGCAGGGTGGATGTCGTTTGAGATTCTATTTGTGTTTCATCCATAGTCGGATGATGCTCTAATGTATTGTGATGTTGTATTCGTGTGGCATTGTATGCCTTTTGTATGTATCCCCATCTATTATGTAATGTTGATGTAATGATATCCACCTTGCGAAAGCGTTTCAATATGCGGTTCTATCCTTGGTGGGACCTTCGAGTCTCTTTAGGATAGTATCGCATATGGGCATGACAAGTTGGTATCAGAGCCTCGACCAACCTTAGGAGCCCCCCTTGATTGATCGTGTAGTTTGGCCGTTGTTGAGTCTAGAAGAAAACTGTTTTCGGAGTCTAGTTATATCGGAGAGTAGGAATTCTTTTTACTCCTCATCCCCTTCGTCGCTCTGGTCAGGAATGTTGACGTAGGTGTTTTGAATTACTCCTCTTCCCTTTCAAATTTTCTTTAGGATCACGCAGTTGGTTTTCCGATAGTTGGTTCTCAGCTCTTTTATCCGATGCATTTCTCGTCAAGTTGACTCGAGCCTCTTCATCTTTGAGCTCAATCCTCAGTTGTCTTCTTTTCCCACCCGCCCTCCCCTTTTTCATCTCGGAGCCGGAGTCCATAATCGAGTATCCATCCTGCTCGTGTGAAGCCTTTGCTTTCTTCAATCGGTGTTTTCTCTTCAAGATATTCGTTGGTTTCCCCTTCCAAGTTGCCTTTGTTTTCCCGCCCTCCCACCCCTTTTCTTCCCGGAGTCTGACTCTCTCTCGACCAGCTATTTCATTCGTGTGGAGCCTCTTCAGTCTTTCGTCAATTGTTTCAACCGGTGAATTCTCGTCTCGTTTGACATTCTTCATCTCTTTTTCCTCTCCGGTGGATTCAATTCAAGTTTTTTTCGGGTTGATCACATTCTTTTCCTTGGATCAAGTGTTCTCCTTGCTCGTTCGCCTCTCACCGGTTTATCCTTTCGGAGTGTTCAAGATATCTCAGGAGATTCGTCTGTGTTCCAATTAATTCGAGGTTGTCACCTCAGTCAAATATTTCAATTGTTCCGGTGCATCATCTATCTCTTCAACAATCCTTTCCAACGGTGTTATCTCTTTAGTGGGCCCTAACCCACAGGTCTTTTCCCAGGATCTTACCTGACTCTTCTAATTCCCCCGGAGTTATTTTCAATTCTTTTCAGAGTGTGACGTAAGTATGAATTTCATCAGTCGGATGTTTTTCCAAGATCAATTTCAAATCATTTCATTGTTGGCTCAACCTTTTCGGTTTTCATTCTCCCGGAGTATCTCAGCAATTTTGGTGATGTTTCTCGTCGTCATTTGAAGATCGAAGAAGAGTTTTCCTTTAAATCTTGCCCGTTCTCTCGAACATTCGTGGTTCCAGCTTCATATCATCCTCTCGAATTATTTCAGTTTGTCAGATATTCTTTCTTACCCATCTCGAGTATGTTAGAAGTTGTTTTCCGATTTCTTTTCATCGGAGGCCATCGTTCCAGTTATCATTCTCTATTTATCCCGGTGCCTTGTTCAAGTATTCTTTATCAGCTTGTTATCTCTTTGTTCTTTTGCATCTAAATCCCCTCTAACATATTTCTTCCTTCTAATTCTTCCCGGTGATTCCTTCTCTTTCATCAGTCATTTCCGAATTCTAACGGTGGTCGTTCAAGATTCTTTTCCTTGATTATCATTTTAATTCATTCGTTCTTTCCAATCCTACCGGTGGTTCATGAACACCGTCTCAAGATTGTGATATGTCACTTCTCAATCCTTTTCAAGAAGAATAAGTAGTATGCAAAATCCTTTGCTTGTCATCAATTTAATTTGATGAAGGGGAAGCATACAATAAATCTTATCCTTATTTCATCCAAGTGAGTAATCACTTCCTTTGGAGTTTGTTCTTGATGAATAAATTGTAGTTCCAAGTGTTTTTCATCTTTTCTTTTCCGGAGTTCGATTTCCTTGGCCATGTCGTCGAAACCCCCATCTAAGTCACCGCAAGCTTTAATCTTATTCTTTCATCCTTCAATTTTATTTCGTCATCCTTTCGTTACCGGAGTTCTTCATGGTGGTTCTTCATGATTTAGTTCATTCTTCAAGAGTTCATCAAGATTTTTGTTGGTGGAGTTCAAGTATCTTTTCTTCTTGCATCTCGAAGTGCAATTAAATCTCCGTATTCTTTTGAAGTGGAGTTTTGCATTTCTTTGTTCTTCTCAGCTATCCAATCATTTCCGTTTGCGGCCGGTTATCACCTTATGTTTTTGAGATGTTATCCATAAGTCCACGTCAAGCTTATTCTTTCGTTGTTGATTTTCTCAACAACTCCATCCAATCCTTCCTTCTAAGTTCTTTTCATTCTATTTCAATTCTTTCCGGAGGCATTGCATTGCTTATGTCGTCAAGTGTCATTCCATCTTGTGTAGTTCGTGTTCTATTCCTCCATGTTCAGTCGGAGTGCTGCCTAAATCCTTTTCAGCCTTATTCATTTCTTATCTCGTTCTAACCGGAGTGCTTTCATAGTCTATTTGATTCCGTGAGCTTTCGATTCTCCTCATTCTCGTCGTTCCTCTCTTCTTCTCGAGTGCTCTCGATTCTTTGCTTCTTCTCTGGAGTTCTTGCTTCACCTCTTCCTTTTTCTCTTCCGTCTCGGTCCTAAGATCTCGGGACGAGATCTCTTGTTAGTGGAGGAGTGTTGTAACGCCCCGGATTCGTTGCGCCAGATGTCCGCCAGTTATTCGCCGTCTTTGCCATGTCATTTGCTTGCGTGTTGCATTTTATCATGTCATCATGTGCATCTCATTTTGCATACGTGTTCGTCTCATGCGTCCGAGCTTTTTCCCCGGTGTCCGTTTTGCAATCCGGCGCTCCTATGTCATCCGGCGTCCCCTTCTTGCCTCTCTTCGTGAGCGGGTGTTAAACTTTCTCGGAATGGACTGAGTCTTGCCAAGCGGCCTTGGTATAGCACCGGTAGACCGCCTGTCAAGTTTCGTGCCACTTGGACGTCGTTTGGTACTCCAACGGTTAACCGCGTAGCCCGAAATCCCCCTTTCTCTTTGCAGCCCAACACCCCTCCAAAGTGGCCCAAAACCCATCTAACTCCCCTCCATGCTCTCGGTCGTTCGATCACGATCGCGTGGCTGAAAACCGCTCCTCATTTGGACTCTCCTAGCTCCCAAAAACTATAAATATGCCCTCCCCCGAAAATCCCGCAGTCCAACCCTAGCCCCTTCTCCACCGCGCCGTCGGACATGTCCATCCGCGCCGGACATGTCCAGCCTCCACCTCGCCCGGACCAATCCCGGGGTGACACGTCACCCCGCAGCCGCCCGCAGCCAGTGGCGCGCTGCCACGTGGCCCACCGCCGTCTCTCTCCTCCGCGCGGCCCGCGGGACCCGGATCGGGCCCGCGCGAGCCCGCGCCGCCGCCGTC
>NC_041383.1:594378140-594395009 GCF_002162155.2 Triticum dicoccoides
GGTTGCCATCGCCGCCGTGAGCCGCCCTGCCGCGCCCGCTCCTCCACGTCCCGCGCCGCGCCCCTCCGGCGTCCCCACGGCCCGGATCCGGCCGGCCCCCACTCCGCCTGCCTCTCCCTCTCTACTCCGGCGAGGTTCCGTCCATCCTCGGGATCCGCGCTCTGGATCCAGATCTGCAAAACCGAAGGTTAACTTTCCCCCTCCGAAAATTCCACTGTCCCTGTTATTTTAACATTATCATGCTATGTTCATCGCATCATATCTCTGCATCCGTAGCTCCGTTTTGTGTGTGTAATATGTCAAATTGTCCGTCTCAACGAGTACTTCATTTCATTCCATTGCATTATGTTCATTAGATCTCATCTTGATGTTTGAATCTTCGTTGAAAGAGTGCTATGTGATGTTAATCGGCTGAAACTGTTATAACTTGCTCTTTTGTCATTTTTTCCATGTTTGATGTGTGCATCCTATGAGGTTGAAGTCTTCATGTGTTTTGATCTATGCCATGTCTTATTTACAGAGGTGCTTACCATGTATTTTTGTGATCAATGTGGTGACTAGCACAAGCATGCAAACTAGGCATCGTGATGTTGCTGATTTTAGTCCCTGTTCTGCTGTCATTTTGATGCCATGTAAACTTGATGCTACAGAGAGATCCATGCATATTTTGAGATACTTCAGTAAGGATGTTTCGAACATATGGTTATCCTCTACCCATTCATGCCCCTGTTTGCAATTATGGAGTAGTCTGGCATGTCATTTTCGTGCTCTACTTTTGCTTCAAAATGTTTCCTGGCAGATTGTTTACATGTTATTCAATTTTGCCAAGGTTGTTGTAGTTGATCCTTGCATGCTATGAACTTGTTCTTGCCTTGGTTTGTTTCATAAACATGTCTTCTTGCTTATGCTATGCTTATCTTGTCATGCAATGCTTTGTGGTGAGTGAATCGAGCTTGTTAAGTAGTGTACTTGCTGTTACTGTTTTGCTAGGCTGAATCTGTTATTTCGTGATGCGATGTAAACCTGCTGCTACAAGTCATTCTATGCATAATCTGGAGATGATCACTAAATATGTTTTGTTTTACATTCATGCTCTAACCATTCATGCCCCTGGTTGCATTTATAGCTTGATGTAGCTTGTTGTAATCTTGCTCCAAAGTTGCTAAATAATGTTGTTGTCAGCCTGTCAACATTAAGTTCAATTGTTGCCATGATTGTTGCTAGTGATTCATGTACCCTATGAACTTGCTTTTGCCATGCCTAGCTTCATAAAATGCCTTCTTACTGTTGGTTGCCTTTCCATGCCATATATTTCTCTGTGGTGAGTGGTACAAGCTCACCAACATGCCTTCATAATTCTGTTCCTGCCATGTATGAATCTGTAATATAACTTGTCATGTTTACACGGGTGCCATCATATTTTTCTGATCCTTTTTGGCTCATGGTCAGTAAGGGACTTTTGATCTATGCATTTAGTAGTATCATGCCATGCCTTTGTTTGCCATGATAAGTTCCTGTAACATGTTGTTTGATAGCTCTAAACATTGCAACATGATGTTATTTTCTGCAAAATCTGAAATTGTTATTATTTGCAATCTTGCCATGTGTGTTTGAGCATGTTCTAGTAATTTCCGGAGATAGTTCAGTGTTCATGTTTTGTTATGCTTTACCTGTAGATCATGCCCATGCCTTTTGTTTTCTTGTTGAGGTCCTGTAGCATGTTGTTTTGGTGCTTGCAATATGCCTAGTTGCTGTTTTGGACAGATTGTTGTTATAACTTGTATAGTGTATGTGTGTTGAACCGTTGCTCCGTTTTGAGTGTGCTCTACATGAAACTTGCTTGATTTTGCAAGTAGTTTCATATTATCATGTTGCATCCTTGTTTTGAGGTGTTTGCTTGATGTTTGTATGCATTTTGCATCAATGCCATGTTTAACTTGTTTTGCTCATATCTTCTAGGCCGTAGCTCCGAACTAAATGAACTTTATATGTAACTTGACTAGAATCTCGTGTAGATCATCTTGGTGCATCTTAACTTGCTGTTTAACAACTTGAACATAAGGTTTATTCAGATCTGGACCAATTTCGAAATAGGCATATGAGGACTTACCGGAATTGTTATATGTTGTTCCCGGCCTCATTTAAACTTGCCTTGATGTGTTGTTCTTGTTTGCATCATCTCTTGCCATGAGTAGCTTCATGTAGCCTTTGTGATGCATCATGCTTGGTTGTGCATCATGTCTTGTATATGTGTGGTGTGTTTACCTTGTTGTGTGCTTCTTCTCGATAGTTCCCTTTTCGTTGCGATCGTGAGGATTCGTTCGTCTACGCTTTGTTCGTCTTCGTGGCTTCATCTTCTTCATGGACTCGTTCTTCTTCCTTGCGGGATTTCAGGCAAGATGACCGCTACCCTGGATCTCACTACTATCATTGCTATGCTAGTTGCTTCGTTCTATCGCTATGCTGCGTTACCTATCTTTTGCTCATCAAGCCCTCCCATATTGCCATGAACCTCTAACCTTATACACCTTTCCTATGCAAATCATTGCTTGGCTATGTTACCGCTTTGCTCAGCCCTCTTATAGCATTTCTAGTTGCAGGTGAAGTTGAAGATTGCTCCATGATGGACAGGTTTATGTTGGGATATCACAATATCTCTTATATTATTAATGCATCTATATACTTGGTAAAGGGTGGAAGACTCGGCCTTATGCCTGGTGTTTTGTTTCACTCTTGCCGCCCTAGTTTCCATCATACCTGTGTTATGTTCCCGGATTTTGCGTTCCTTACGCGGTTGGGTGATATATGGGACCCCCTTGACAGTTCGCTTTGAATAAACTCCTTCAGCAAGGCCCAACCTTGGTTTTACCATTTTCCTCACCACCACCTATACCCTTCCCTTGGGTCGACCAACCCGAGGGTCATCTTTATTTTAGCCCCCCCCCCTCGGGCCAGTGCTTGTCTAAGTGTTGGTCCGAACCGAGCTGCCTATGGGGCCACCTCGGGGCAACTTGAGGGTTGATTTTACTCGTAGCTAGTCTCATCCGGTGTTGCCCTGAGAACGAGATATGTGCAGCTCCTATCGGGATTTGTCGGCGCATCGGGCGGCTTTGCTGGTCTTGTTTTACCATTGTCGAAATGTCTTGTAAACCGGGATTTCGAGTCTAATCGGGTCTTCCTGGGAGAAGGTATATCCTTCATTGATCGCGAGAGCTTATCATGGGCTAAGTTGGGACACCCCTGCAGGGTATAAACTTTCGAAAGCCATGCCTGCGGTTATAGGCAGATGGGAATTTGTTAATGTCCGGTTGTAGATAACTTGACACCAGATACGAATTAAAATGCATCAACCGCGTGTGTACCCGTGATGGTCTCTTCTCGGCGGAGTCCGGGAAGTGAACACGGTTTCTGGGTTATGCTTGACGTAAGTAGGAGTTCAGGATCACCTCTTGATCATTGCTAGCTTCACGACCGTTCCTTTTGCTCTCTTCTCGCTCTTATTTGCGTATGTTAGCCACCATATATGCTTAGTCGCTGCTGCAACCTGACCACTTTACCCCTTCCTTTCCCTTTAAGCTTTGCTAGTCTTGATACCCATGGTAATGGGATTGCTGAGTCCTCGTGGCTCACAGATTACTACAACAACAGTTGCAGGTTAGAGGTGATCATGATGCGAGAGCAATATTTGCTTGTTTTGGAGTTCTTCTTCTGCTTCTTCTTCGATCAGGGGATAGGTTCGAGGTCGGCAGCCTGGGCTAGCAGGGTGGGTGTCGTTTGAGATTCTGTTTGTGTTTCATCCGTAGTCGGATGATGCTCTAATGTATTGTGATGTTGTATTCGTGTGGCATTATATGCCTTTTGTATGTATCCCCATCTATTATGTAATGTTGATGTAATGATATCCACCTTGCGAAAGCGCTTCAATATGCGGTTCTATCCTTGGTGGGACCTTCGAGTCTCTTTAGGATAGTATCGCATATTGGGCGTGACAAAGGGTCCCTTCATCATTAATAAAGTTCTCACCGGAGGAGCGTACCGCCTGCGTGATGCAGCAGATAATCGACTCGAGCCAAACCCATGGATCGCGGCCTGACTCCAAAGATTCTACGCCTAGCGCCGAACTCTTTGTTCGTCTCCTTCCCTCTGTTCCTTTTTACTTACTTTTAATTTGTATGCTCTCCCTTCTATTTTTAGCCCTAAAGCTATAGTGTGACTCAATTACACACTCGTGACGCACCAACTTTAAAATATGTGTGCTCGTTATACCTGGGGCTTCTTATACAAAAGCTTAATATAATTACAATCCGGGCTTCGCGCCCATTACATATGTGTCTTTCTTCCATATGCACCTTTTCTTCGCCATTATATGCATCGATATGACTTAAGTTTTGGCCAAGCTGGGTTGCCTGGCTCTTGTCTTTATGCCCTACGGTCCCGTTAATTCGGCTAGGGCATAAGGGGAGCACCTCTATGATTGTTACTGTCGGGTCCTCCGGATGTGTACCTCGGACTGGGTGAAGCCGAAAGCTAGTGTTCTTAAGGGAATATTCGGTCGGTGAACTAAAGATGTCTTTTAGCTTTCATAATACAAACCCCAGATGTTTTCATATACTGCGCTCTCAATAGTAGTTCGGACATGCACATTAATGCATGCGTACCCAGGGAAAGGAGCCCTTAACAGAACTATTCTCTCTGGAAGATGTTTCTTACTACCCATGTAATATAACATAACTAGTTGGATACTTGTCTGTTGAAGCAACTGTAACCCCTACGCCTGGTTTCCACGCGTACCCCGGTTTCTATAGCCGAGCGGGTATTCGGAAACACTCCGGACTGTTAAGTCAGGAGGTCGAAGCGAAAAGGTTCGCCATGACAAATGATTTACAATCCGGCTAGGGACAAAAAAATGTCCATTGAGGTACATAGTCACTTTGACTAAGACATTTCTTCTTCTATGCCCTCCAACAGGCTGTATAGTCTACAGTCCTGCTGAGAATATTTTGCGGCTAATTCTACTTGGTCATATACCAGGCTAACGGGGATTTCATTCCCATCTGACCCTACAGGTCCGACCCGGGCCATATGATTCGGATCAAGCTTGGTGTACCGCGTATTTACCATCTCCCAAGCTTCTCGCGCACCTTGTCGACAAGCAGATATCTTCCATAGTCGGAAGCGCCGCCGTGCTCCCTTAAGCAGCTGTACAAGCTCTCCAATGCCTCCTGGCAGGGAGACGGAAGGCCACAAGGCTTTGGCGACACCGTGCATAACCTGTCGAACTTGCTCGTGCAGTTGCGAAAGCTCTTGCAGCATATCGCCTGAGGATCCGGGCATCTCTTGTCCGGGACGGCCAGTCAGCATACCTACAGACATAATGCTGTTATACTGTTTCTTCGCCGAACTATATATATATATATATATATATATATATATATATATATATATATATATATATATAATAGTTCGTTCAAGCACTTACTGAAAATGTTGTGTTGAAGCCTTTTATTCTCCTTCACGGAGTCAGCTAGCTGAGCACGGACATCTTTTAATTCTACGCTGAGCCAGGTATTGGCATCCAGGAGATCATTTTTCTACTGCCTGACCCGTGTAAGTATACGCTCGCCAGCATCTTGATGCCTTTGAGCTCTCTGTTCATCCTCTTGTAGGATATCCGGATTCACTCCGGGAGTATCTGCGGAATCTGTCATCAGATCGGCAACGTGTGAAAACCGCTGGTATACGTGATGACGTCTTTTCGATAGAGAAAATTATTACCAGTTGAGGCCTTTCTGGGTCCCTCTAGTTCGGCAGTTTTTGCCCTTAGCTGGGTTTGACACCTCTCCAGCTCTTAAGATAGCAGGTTATTCTTCTTTGAAAGAAACTGTTTATAGAATGATCCTTAAATCAGTTGTACCAACTGTTTCTAGTCTCAGGGGCTACTGATATACATAATTAACAGATTTTACTTACCCGCATATCTTTCAAATACTAGTATGTGGCTCTAGCAAGCCCATCTCGAGCAGCTCAGATGTATGCATCACCCGAGCTAAAGGCATTGAAAGCTTCTTCGGAGAAACCAGGGTCGCGTAGTGCGGCCCGCCAACGCTGATGGTTCATGGCGCTCTCTACTTCGGAGTTTGTAGCGGATAGTCTATCCGAATCCTCTATATGAGGCTGTCCGGTGTCACCCCCGTATTAACCTCCGCCCTCGAGGCCGGCTCTAAAGCCTGGCTGGTGGAGGTGCAGCGAGTAGGATCCCCGGATATAGTCCGACGGATGCTCTTCCTGCCAAGACACGAAGGACAGTGTCATACTTTAAAATGACTATTGTGGAGCACGTTTCAAACCATACCTCCTTGATGATGGTTTCGCCGCATTTCCGCTCGCCTTCCTTTTTGGAAGCCTACCAGGCGTAGGCACTCCCCGTTGATGAGTTGCCTCGGGTTCGGCATGGCGCGCCGACTGCTTTCCCTTTAATAAACATAAGCGTTGTGCTATGGGTAAGGCGGAAAGAGCGGATCCTTTTTGGAAAATAAGTCTCTTGTTCACTTACATGTGATACATGGAGGAGGCCAGGATAATCAGCAATGATGCCCACTTCGGTGCCGTCATAGCTCACCTGGTAGAACACCCCTTCGACAAGCTCCACAAATATATCCAGATCCACTTCGAATCCGGGGTCAAGGGCTCGGTTGTGGCCCTCGAGCTGTGGAGCCGGGTTGTTGATTGCCTTGGTAAACTTCCGCCATTCCTGTTATAGATGGGCAGAGTACAGATTCATGCTAAAGGACTAGGAGAACGGATAGAGTTGAGTAAGGGATAGCAACTCACCTAGTTGGGAGGGTTGTACATGGAAAATCTGTCCCGTGGCTTAATGTGGACGAACTCCTCTTCTTCTCCTTTGTATAGCTCGGACAGTATTTTCAGTAGAGCATTGGTGGGGTTCGGGACTTTCCTACCGCAGCGGGCAGCGTCGTCTTCACCATTGAAGTGCCACATGGGACGCCCTCGGTACTAGAGTGGTTGTACCCCCCGCATTATGCATACGGCCATGACCTCGATTATTGTTAATCCGGATGCAGCAAGCGTTCGTATCTTTCTCATCAATTGCGGGACCTCTCTGCTATCTTTGTCCTTGGGGCTCCGGGGACGCCAGTTGCGGCGCTTCACCAATGGAGTATTTGTGAACTCAGGGAGACCCATTCGAACTGGGTCAGGAAGGGAGACGTCCTCTATGTAGAACCACTCGGAAGGCCATTCTTCGGATACCTTCTTCGGTGTGCCGGATATGTATCCGGTCCCGGCGATGCGCCATATCTCGGCTCCGCCAACTTGGAGTATCAATCCCTCTTGGTTACGAGGGACGAGGCATAACAGCCTCTTCCATAGCTCAAAATGGGCTTCGCAACCCAGGAAAAGCTCGCAAAGGGCGACATAGCCTGCGATATGCAGGATGGAGGCTGGGGTGAAGTTGTGTAGCTGGAGACCATAGTACTCCAAGAGCCCGTGGAGGAATGGATGGATTGGAAATCCGACGCCCCTCAGCAGATAAGGGACAAGGCATACTTGCTCCCCTACAAATGGATTAGGGAGAATCTCCACTTGCTCCCCGCCATCAAAAGTAGCTAATCCGGCTCGGACGGGGACTAGGTATGCAGGTGGGAGGAACCCCTGGGTTTGCAACTTCACTAATTGACCGTCGGATACGGTGCACTTCTCCCAATCACCCGCCTTGGCGCTGTGAGGGCAGGAGGAGGAGCTATGGGGTCCAGCCATGTTAGGATGGTATTTTTGGGCGCGCTCTGATGATTCTTCGCTTGGGGAGGATGGCGTGGATTGGATCTGAAGATCTCCGTCTCTTTAAATAGACGGTTTATTTAAGTGGTTAGGGTGGCAAGTGTAAAAATGCCCCGACTCCTCGCATTCGCTTGACACGTGGAAGCTGGAAATTATGGAAGTACAGAAGCCGAGGAAGCATAACATTAAATAAGGAGTCGGGTACTGCTCTTTACAACAGGTACTTTGGAAGAATTCGGAGGAGGAACCCGCCTTGCAATGTTAAAGACAA
Source organism: Triticum dicoccoides (assembly GCF_002162155.2). NCBI lineage: Eukaryota > Viridiplantae > Streptophyta > Magnoliopsida > Poales > Poaceae > Triticum > Triticum dicoccoides. Next base: position 594,386,209 of record NC_041383.1, read on the forward strand.
TCTGTGCGCCGGACTCATCGACATTGAAGCCTGGTTCGGGGGCTACTGAGAGAGTCCTGGATTAGGGGTTCCTCGGACAGCCGGACTATATACTTTGGCCGGATTGTTGGACTATGAAGATACAAGATAGAAGACTTCGTCCCGTGTCCGGGTGGGACTCTCCTTTGCGTGGAAGGCAAGCTTGGCGATTCGGATATATAGATTCCTTTCTCTGTAACCGACCTGATGTAACCCTAACCCCCTCCGATGTCTATATAAACCGGGCGGTTTAGTCCGTAGGACAAGAACAATCATAATCATAGGATAGCTTCTAGGGTTAGCCTCCTCGATCTCGTGGTAGATCAACTCTTGTAATACTCATATCATCAAGATCAATCTAGCAGGAGGTAGGGTATTACCTCCATAGAGAGGGCCCGAACCTGGGTAAACATCGTGTCCCCCGCCTCCTGTTACCATTAGCCTTAGACGCACAGTTCAGGACCCCCTACCCGAGATCCATCGGTTTTGACACCGATAGGGGGGGCTGGTTGAGCACAAGACACTAGGGCGCCCCCCTCCAGGCGCGCCCTGGTGGGTTGTTCCCACCTCGTGGCCCCACTGACCCTAGTTCCGACGCTATAAAATCCTTTTTTCAGAAAAAATAGGAGAGGAAGAATTATCGCGTTTCACGAGACGGAGCCACTGCCACCTCCTGTTCTTCATCGGGAGGCCAGATCTGGAGTCCGTTCGGGGCTCCGGAGTGGGGAATCTTCGGTCTTCGTCATCATCAACCCTCCTTCATCGCCAATTCCATGATGCTCCTCACAGGGAGTGAGTAATTCCTTCGTAGGCTCGCTGGTCGGTGAGGAGTTGGATGAGATTCATCATGTAATCGAGTTAGTTTTGTTGGGCTTGATCCCTAGTATCCACTATGTTCTAAGATTGATGTTAGTATGACTTTGCCATGCTTAATGCTTGTCACTAGGGCCCGAGTGCCATGAATTCAGATCTAAACCGTTTATGTTTTCACTATTATATCTATGTTGTAGATCCGATCTTGCAAGTCATATTCACCTATTAAGTGTTATGATCCGTAAACCCCGGGGTGACAGTAACCGGGATACTTTCCGGTGATGATCGTAGTTTGAGAAGTTCATGTATTCACTATGTGCGAATGTTTTGTTCCTGTTCTCTATTAAAAGAAGACATTAATATCCCTTAGTTTTCTTATGGACCCCGCTGCCATGGGAGGGTAGGACAAAAGATGCCATACAAGTTCTTTTCCATAAGCACCTATGACTATTTACGGAATACATGCCTACATTATATTTATGAACTGGAGCTAGTGTCGTATCGCCGTAGGTTATGACTGTTATACCATGAATATCATCCAACGAATTCACCGATCTAATGCCTACGAATTTTCCACATATTGCTCTTGCTAAGTTATTACTGCTGCTGTTACTGTTACACTTGCTACAAAATCATCATTGTTGTTACTGTTATTATTGATACTGTTATCACTGTTATCAAAACTATCATATTACTGTGCTACTGATCATCTTGCTGCGGATATTTAATCTCCAGATGTGCTTGAATTGACAACTCAACTATTAATACTTACAAATATTATTTGGCTCCCTTTGTGTCGAATCTATAAATTTGGGTTGAATACTCTACGCTCGAAAACCGTTGTGATCCCCTATACTTGAGGGTTATCAGACATCGGGCAACCGCCGCCGTATGATAGGTTTAGGGGCGTGTCCTTTTTTCTTTCTAAATGTTATAAATGTAATTAAATCCGCCGTGTTTATATGAAACTCGGCCGTGTTTGCATAAATTTCATCCGATTTGCCCAAAAAGAGTTTGAAATGTATCTGGCTAGCGTTAGATGGCATCCTCTCACATCCGTGTCCGTGGACTGATCCCCGTATCCGTGAACAGGTGCAAGTGGACTTTTGGCGGGTTGCCATTGGAGATGACATAAGGTTCAGGTAGAATATAGTAGTATGTGAGCAGATACTTGATAAGGTGAAATACTCATTTTTTCTAAGCCTGGTCTACCTTTTTAGCTTTGTTTTCAAACTAGGAGGTTGTTTGAATTGTGACTATCTTTGTCATATGTTGCCACATGATTTTTGCCACACTTGCCTTAAATGAGGTGCTTAAATTGTTAGCCACACTTTGGCTTGCCTAAGAAAATCTTGACACACTTTTTGTGTGAATGACATGTGGGGTTCATTGTTCATAAAAAAAATTCTTGCCTCGGGTGTGGCTAAAATAAAACACCTATCTAACTTGATCAAAGTTGCCTAAGATTATGTGTGATAAAGTGTGGCAAAGTGTGGCTAGGAATCAAACACCCCGTAGGTTCCACATTGACATCCGGCCAAAGTCGCACATCGTATTTTTTTTTCCCGGAACGTCAGTAACTTATTAGTAGCCCTCTTACACCTTCATCACCGCAACGTTTAATAGGACTATATCTGACAGCACAACGTTAGGACAAAACAAGCATTGTACGTATGCACTCACTTCCAGCGTAAGCTACACACCTACACACAATTCCGTATGCTCCAAACTTGCGACAGGGAAACGGAACCACTGGCCCAGACCATTTTTTATCAGGCGAGACTGTGAGAGCGTGACGTCTCATTTTTCCTTCTCATCCATCTCGCCTTGCCCGCAATGGAAGATGGGTGATAGCGGGATGGCGACCGGTAGGTGCCCTGTCAATTGCTGCCGCTATTCGTGCGTACGTATGTAGACATGGACGTAGCCTAGAATCGGATATACAACAAATAAACCGGAGTGTACACGGCCAAAATCCGAGCCAAGAGATTCAGTTGTTTACTCGCAGCCCGATCCTCGATAATTTTGTTAACTGTATGGCCGAGGACGTGTTGAGCCCTGTATGGATGTATACGTAGATGGAAAACGTCGTATCCTGTAGCGGTCGCGCTCCCATCTTTTTGATCGGCAGCGACCCGGCAAGAAAGGATTCCGGATTTCTGGCCCAGGCCGCTCCAAATCTCCGGTTTCAGGCGCCGCACGACCGTCGCACGAGCACCACAGACCGCAGCCCCTCTCGCTCGCACGGCACACACGGCACACACACGACACGATCATAGGAAGCCCCCGACACCTGGGCAGCCCCTCCCGCTCGTAGCCATCATCATTGCCCCAATAATTCACTCCCCGCACCGGACGCCGATCGCCACCACCACCAGTAGAGGGCGCGCCGCGCGCCAATAATAGGGGCGCGAGCATGGCGTCCCAGCGCTGAAACACACTGCACGCTGGTCAGTGGCCACTGGCCGGCCACCGCACGCACCCACGCTTCGATCAAGCACGAGCACGGCGCGCAGCGGGCCGATGTCCATGCGCGACCGCCGCGCCTCCGCCGTGTCCCCGTCGCTGCGCTTCCTCGGCTTCATCAAGCAGCCCGATGACGCCGGCGCTGCTGACCAGGAGCTCGAGCTCGACGAGCGCGACGTAGTCTGGTCGTCGTCCCCCTCCTTCTCCTCGGCCTCCACCGCCTCGTCGCCCTCGCCCACGCCGTCCCCGTCCGGGGGAAGCCACCGCTGGCCCCTCTCCTCCCGCGCGTTCCCGTCTGGCGGCGCCGGCCTGTCATCGCTCATCGCCGACGAGGACAACCACTCGCCCAGCGCGGCCATCCCGGCCGCGGCCCGACGGGAGAAGCAGCCGCGCTCGCAGCCGTACCACCAGTCTGCGCCGGTGGCCGTACCTGCCTGGTCCAAGGCGACGGCGGAGAGGCGACGCCGGGAGGCGGAGCAAGAGGCCGCTGACGAGGAGGACGAAGACGACGACGAACTCATGGTGCCGCCGCATGAGATGGCCGCGCGCCGCGCCGCGGCGGCGGCGTCGGTGATGGAGGGCGCTGGGCGGACGCTGAAGGGGCGCGACCTCCGGCGCATGCGCAACGCCGTGTGGCGTACCACCGGCTTCCTCGACCTGTGAAAAAGGACGCTCCTTTGGAGGTTTCTCTCGCTGCCCACGTCACTCCAATTGATGGTGTAGTATTCGTTACAGAAAATGTGGATCTTCTGTTGCTACGTTTGTGATTCTAGGCGAAATATTTTGATGTACTACTAGTAAATTAACAAGTGGTTATGTTTTTCCTACTAGACGAAAAGAATGCTGATCACGGAGCAATTAAATAAGGTCTAAATGGCTGGTTTGAACTTGCAACTAAGCACAATAGCCACTGGGATACAATTGCTTTATGATCTGTACATTTTTTTCTGCAAAAAGATACTACCTTCGTCCCAAAATGTGAAGGGAGTACTTACTACTGAGCTTCATTTAGATGGGAAGTAAAATGTGTTGCATGGTACAAACACGTACGATTGTAACTGTTATACTTCATCTGTTCACTTTTATAAGACGTCTAGACAATTCAGACAGCCCACAAAATAGTTCAATGTCATCTGTCCAAAATGTCTTATAAAAGCAAACGGAGGGAGTAGTCCATTTTTATAATTGAAAAGACCACAGCACATTTTACCAGTCGTACGTGTATATGTGCATCGATTGTGCATGCCACTGTGATTAGCAGAGTGCTTTTATCTGATGTTGCACTAGTACTCTCCAGGGTCTCCGTTACCAGCTGCAGGTGAAGAATCCTCTTTCTCGTTGGCACACTCCTGTAATGGATTTGGTTTACAATAATGTTGATGCTAGTTTTGATCCTTTTACTGCTAAATCCTGTTTTGGTGCTATCATTCGGGACAGCGCTGATTGCCTTTTTTTCTGCTTGGAATTGACTGGAAGGCTGCTTAGATGGAACCGAAGTTAAACTGTTGTCTTGTTGAGAGCATCTCTGATGGTTGTGAGATAACTGTTTAATTTGCTAGTTCTTTTTCTTTATAATGATGGCTCTCCCTCCGATTTCACTTAGTAGAAACAAGAGTCAATTTCACCACCGGTGCTTAAACTTGGCAAGAATACTTATTTTAGTGTCAGAACTTGCGGCATACATTGAACTGGTGCCACAAATTGACTCGGATGTGCAAATACGGTCCAAAACTCGTTTAAAGACACATGTGGCGCGGATGAGGCATGACAACATGGCATGGAGGCCCATTATCAGTGACCGGGCGGTGTAGACCGGACTTGTGCGTGTTGTTTTTGCAAAGACACCCTTGACTTTTATTTTTTTCGCACAAAAATGACCCTGGCAGGTGCGGGACCCACATGTGCCACAAGTTTTATATTAGAACGAAAAACTGCACCAACGAAGATTCGAACTGGCGAGACTTTGAGTCATCCCACTCGCTTGGTTAGCAACCCTAGTGCTACACCATTTGACAACCTAGGTGGATACACATTTTTTTATAACTTTTCCTTAAACAACATAAATAAATTAAGAATTGTAATAATACCAAAAAATGCTGCCGTCGGGGTTCAAACCTGTGACTTGGGAAAAAAATAAGATGAGCCGGACACTGCATCCACATTCATTTGATCCCTATAGGAAATTTTATCCTTTTTGTCACTAACACACCACACTCATGGGCTAAAACATACTGTGTTTTTTTTAGAAATTTGTGAAAAATATGTAAATCCTAATTATAAATGATATACATATAAACAAAATAAATTACACAAAAGATGCTCATGTAATACCAAAAATGCCAACCTATTAATTTAACATAAATCCATAAAGTGTTTGCATATTAAATAGAAATATTAAAGTAAGTATATTGTATATACATGGGATTCACATTTTTTTTTACAATTTTCAAAAAATGAAAAGAAAAACAAAGGGACGTGCTACGAGTCGGACGTCGGATAATTTAAAAAGATCCGTCGCCTCATGAACCATCAGATATTGACAAATCTAGTGCCCAACATCGTCCTTCACTTTTGCCATTTTTGAAACATAGGTTGTGTTGCGGGATTTTTCTTTCCGTAGAGGTTATGTTGCAGAAGATCTTTTTAACACAGGTTGTGTTGCATAAATATTTTTGGAACCGAGATTATGTCGGGGAATTTTTTTGTCTACATCGTCGCACCGTTGTGTTGTCACTGCAACATTCCTCATGTTTCCGAAACATGGGCGAGTTGTGGCACTCGAAACATGTGTTTTGCTATGTCTAGGACTATTCCGACACGTGGGTGGCTCTCGACGCGGCGGACGTGAGGCGTAAAATCGGCCGGGTAATTCTAATCATTTCCCAAAAACAAAACACATATTGAAAATGGGCCGCACTAATTGCGGTCGCCCATGACTCCATGAGCGCGGTCGATTGTACACATAAATATTAACAATTCTATGTAGACACCAAAAATTCCTTTGTTAGAGCATCTCTAGCAGACCCCTTAAAATTGCAACCCGTATAAGTGTTTTACGGATCGAGAAAAACGTGTTTTCAAGGCCAATTTTTGCTGCGGCCGAATAGACCCTGTATAATCAAATCGTAAAAGAGAATATTCTCTAAATATACCGAATGGGTCCACAGTTGGCCTTTTTTTTGGTCATCCTCTTCCTCGAGCCAATTTGAAATCGTGGACAGGGGGACGAAAAAGATGCGAGGTGGACGCTGGCGGACGGGCAGGCGAGGAAGACGCGGGACAGCCGCGGCGCGTGGATGGAGGCTAGGGCAGTCACGGTCGCGCGGGCGGCGGCCGGACTCCTCCATTCGCCGTAGCGAGCTAGCTAGACGTGCATCCATTCATCCAGAGTTAGCTAGCTAGCTAGCTACATTCGAATCGATTCGATTCAGCTAGCTAGCAATCTAGCTCCTCCGTCGGCAGAGCCACGGGCGGCTGGGGCGGACGGCGGGCCGGTGCAACGGCCGGCCGGGCGGAGGACGGGCCTACACAGTGGACGGCCGGGTGCAGCGGCCTGGGCGGACGACTGGCGAGCGCGATGGCCGGGGCGGGCGAGAGGCGGCCGGGGATGGGCGGCCGGCAGCCAAGGACAAACGGCGGGGAGCGAGCCATGAAGTTTTTGTTGGGGAACGTTGCATAAAATAAAAAATTTCCTACGTTCACCAAGATCAATCTATGAGTTCATCTAGCAACGACTGAGAGGAGTGCATCTACATACCTTTGTAGATCGTGAGCGGGAGCGTTCAAGAGAACGGGGTTGAGGGAGTCGTACTCGTCGTGATCCAAATCACCGGAGATCCTAGCGCCGAACGGACGACACTTCCGCGTTCAACACACGTACGGTCAGCGTGACGTCTCCTCCCTCTTGATCCAGCAAGGGGGAAGGAGAGGTTGATGAAGATCCAGCAGCACGACGGCGTGGTGGTGGATGCAGCAGGGTTCCGGCAGGGCTTCGCCAAGCGACTACGGGAGGAGGAGGCGTAGCAAGGGGGTAGGGAGGCGCCAGATGTCAGGGTGCGGCTGCCCTCCCACCCCCCCTCTTTATATAGGGACCCTAGGGGGGCGCCGGCCCTGGAGATGGGATCTCCCAAGGGGGGCGGCGGCCAGGGGGGTGGAGAGCCCCCCCAAGGCAAGTGGAGGCGCCCTCTCCCCTAGGGTTCCCAACCCTAGGCGTAGAGGGGGCCCTAGGGGGGCGCACCAGCCCACCACGGGCTGGTTCCCCTCCCACTTCAGCCCATGGGGCCCTCCAGGATGGGTGGCCCCACTCGGTGGACCCCCGAGACCCTTTCGGTGGTCCTGGTACAATACCGGTAACCCCCGAAACTTTCCCGATGGCCGAAAAACGACTTCGCATATATAATTCTTTACCTCCGGACCATTCCGGAACTCCTCGTGACGTCCGGGATCTCATCCGGGACTCCGAACAACTTTCGGTTTACTGCATACTCATATTCATATATGAAGGAAATATGCCCTAGAGGCAATAATAAAGTTATTATTTATTTCCTCATATCATGATAAATGTTTATTATTCATGCTAGAATTGTATTAACCGGAAACATGATACATGTGTGAATACATAGACAAACATATAGTCACTAGTATGCCTCTACTTGACTAGATCATTAATCAAAGATGGTTATGTTTCCTAACCATAGACATGTGTTGTCATTTGATTAACGGGACCACATCATTAGGAGAATGATGTGATTGACATGACCCATTCCGTTAGCCTAGCACTTGATCGTTTAGTATGTTGCTATTGCTTTCTTCATGACTTATACATGTTCCTGTAACTATGAGATTATGCAACTCCCGTTTACCGGAGGAACACTTTGGGTGCTACCAAACGTCACAACGTAACTGGGTGATTATAAAGGAGTACTACAGGTGTCTCCAAAGGTACATGTTGGGTTGGCGTATTTCGAGATTAGGTTTTGTCACTCCGATTGTCGGAGAGGTATCTTTGGGCCCTCTCGGTAATGCACATCACTATAAGCCTTGCAAGCAATGTAACTAATGAGTTAGTTGCGAGATGATGCATTACGTAAACGAGTAAAGAGACTTGCCGGTAACGAGATTGAACTAGGTATTGGATACCGACGATCAAATCTCGGGCAAGTTTACCGATGACAAAGGGAACAACATATGTTGTTATGCGGTTTGACCGATAAAGATCTTCGTAGAATATGTAGGAACCAATATGGGCATCCAGGTTCCGCTATTGGTTATTGACCGAGAATAGTTCTAGGTCATGTCTACATAGTTCTCAAACCCGTAGGGTCCGCACACTTAAAGTTACGATGACAGTTTTATTATGAGTTTATAAGTTTTGATGTACCGAAGTTTGTTCGGAGTCCCGGATGTGATCACGGACATGACGAGGAGTCTCGAAATGGTCGAGACATAAAGACTGATATATTAGACGACTATATTCGGACACCGGAAGTGTTCCGGGTGATTTC
>NC_041383.1:594395312-594415590 GCF_002162155.2 Triticum dicoccoides
GCCACATGGGCCTTGGTGGGAAGAGACAGGGGCGGCCAGGGAGGGCCGCGCGCCCCCTCTCCCTCTGGTCTGAATTGGACTAGGAGGGGGGGCGGCGCCCCCCTCTTTCCTTCCCCCTCTCCCCCTTCCTTTCCCCTCCTAGTAGGAGTACGAAAGGAGGAGTCCTACTCCTACTAGGAGGAGGACTCCTCCTCTTGGCGCGCCCACAAGGGCCGGCCGGCCTCCCCCCTCCCTCCTTTATATACGGGGGCGGGGGGCACCCCATAGACACACAAGTTGATCTACGGATCGTTCCTTAGCCGTGTGCGGTGCCCCCTTCCACCATATTCCACCTCGGTCATATCGTCGCGGAGTTTAGGCGAAGCCCTGCGCCAGTAGAACATCATCATCGTCACCACACCGTCGTGCCGACGGAACTCATCCCCGAAGCTTTGCTGGATCGGAGCCCGGGGATCATCATCGAGCTGAACGTGTGCTGAACTCGGAGGTGCCGTACGTTCGGTGCTTGGATCGGTCGGATCGTGAAGACGTACGACTACATCAACCGCGTTGTGCTAACGCTTCCGCTTACGGTCTACGAGGGTACATGGACAACACTCTCCCCTCTCGTTGCTATGCCATCACCATGATCTTGGGTGTGCGTAGGAATTTTTTTGAAATTACTACGTTCCCTAACAGTGGCATCCGAGCCTGGTTTTATGCGTAGATGTCATATGCACGAGTAGAACACAAGTGAGTTGTGGGCGATACAAGTCATACTGCTTACCAGCATGTCATACTTTGGTTCGGCGGTATTGTGAGATGAAGCGGCCCAGGCCGACATTACGCGTACGCTTACGCGAGACTGGTTTCACCGTTACGAGCACTCGTGCTTAAAGGTGGCTGGCGGGTGTCTGTCTCTCTCACTTTAGTTGAACCGAGTGTGGCTACGCCCAGTCCTTGCGAAGGTTAAAACAACACTAACTTGACGAACTATCGTTGTGGTTTTGATGCATAGGTAAGAATGGTTCTTGCTCAGCCCGTAGCAGCCACGTAAAATTTGCAACAACAAAGTAGAGGACGTCTAACTTGTTTTTGCAGGGCATGTTGTGATGTGATATGGTCAAGACGTGATGCTATATTTTATTGTATGAGATGATCATGTTTTGTAACCGAAGTTATCGGCAACTGGCAGGAGCCATATGGTTGTCGCTTTATTGTATGAAATGCAAACGCCCTGTAATTGCTTTACTTTATCACTAAGCGGTAGCGATAGTCGTAGAAGCAATAGATGGCGTAAACGACAACGATGCTATGATGAAGATCAAGGTGTCGCGCTGGTGATGATGGTGATCACGACAGTGCTTCAGAGATGGAGATCACAAGCACAAGATGATGATGGCCATATCATATCACTTATATTGATTGCATGTGATGTTTATCATTTATGCATCTTATCTTGCTTTGATTGACGGTAGCATTTTAAGATGATCTCTCACTTAAATTATCAAGAAGTGTTCTCCCTGAGTATGCACCGTTGCCAAAGTTCGTCGTGCCCAGACACCACGTGATGATCGGGTGTGATAAGCTCTACGTCCATCTACAACGGGTGCAAGCCAGTTTTTGCACACGCAGAATACTCAGGTCAAACTTGACGAGCCTAGCATATGCAGATATGGCCTCGAAACACGGAGACCGAAAGGTCGAGCGTGAATCATATAGTAGATATGATCAACATAATGATGTTCACCATTGAAAACTACTCCATCTCACGTGATGATCGGTTATGGTTTAGTTGATTTGGATCACGTGATCACTTAGATGACTAGAGAGATGTCTATCTAAGTGGGAGTTCTTAAGTAATATGATTAATTGAACTTAAATTTATCATGAACTTAGTACCTGATAGTATTTTGCTTGTCTATGTTTGATTGTAGATAGATGGCTCGTGCTGTTGTTCCGTTGAATTTTAATGCGTTCCTTGAGAAAGCAAAGTTGAAAGATGATGGTAGCAATTACACGGACTGGGTCCGTAACTTGAGGATTATCCTCATTGCTGCACAGAAGAATTACGTCCTGGAAGCACCGCTGGGTGCCAGGCCTGCTGCTGATGCAACTGACGATGTTAAGAACGTCTGGCAGAGCAAAGCTGATGACTACTCAATAGTTCAGTGTGCCATGCTTTACGGCTTAGAACCGGGTCTTCAACGATGTTTTGAACGTCATGGAGCATATGAGATGTTCCAGGAGTTGAAGTTAATATTTCAAGCAAATGCCCGGATTGAGAGATATGAAGTCTCCAATAAGTTCTATAGCTGCAAGATGGAGGAGAATAGTTCTGTCAGTGAACACATACTCAAAATGTCTGGGTATAATAATCACTTGATTCAACTGGGAGTTAATCTTCCTGATGATAGTGTCATTGACAGAATTCTCCAATCACTGCCACCAAGCTACAAGAGCTTCGTGATGAACTATAATATGCAAGGGATGAACAAGACAATTCCCGAGCTCTTCGCAATGCTAAAAGCTGCGGAAGTAGAAATCAAGAAGGAGCATCAAGTGTTGATGGTTAACAAGACCACTAGTTTCAAGAAAAAGGGCAAAGGGAAGAAGAAGGGGAACTTCAAGAAGAACAGCAAGCAAGTTGCTGCTCAAGAGAAGAAACCCAAGTCTGTACCTCAGCCTGAAACTGAGTGCTTCTACTACAAGCAGACTGGACACTGGAAGCGGAACTGCCCCAAGTATTTGGCGGATAAGAAGGATGGCAAGGTGAACAAAGGTATATGTGATATACATGTTATTGATGTGTACCTTACTAGAGCTCGCAGTAGCACCTGGGTATTTGATACTGGTTCTGTTGCTAACATTCGCAACTCGAAACAGGGACTACAGAATAAGCGAGCACTGGCCAAGGATGAGGTGACGATGCGCATGGGAAATGGTTCCAAAGTCGATGTGATCGCAGTCGGCACGCTACCTCTACATCTACCTTCGGGGTTAGTTTTAGACCTGAATAATTGTTATTTGGTGCCAGCGTTGAGCATGAACATTATATCTGGATCTTGTTTGATGCGAGACAGTTATTCATTTAAATCAGAGAATAATGGTTGTTCTATTTATATGAGTAATATCTTTTATGGTCATGCACCCTTGAAGAGTGGTCTATTTTTGTTGAATCTCGATAGTAGTAATACACATATTCATAATGTCGAAGCCAAAAGATGCAGAGTTAATAATGATAGTGCAACTTATTTGTGGCACTGCCGTTTAGGTCATATCGGTGTAAAACGCATGAAGAAACTCCATACTGATGGACTTTTGGAATCACTTGATTATGAATCACTTGGTACTTGCGAACCGTGCCTGTCGGGGAAACTGATCCACGAACACCTATGGGACCGGCGGACCGAGCCCCTTTCGGTTCGGCGGGGGGCGGAGATCGCACGAAGAGCAGATCAAGGCGAAGCACACAAGCAGTTTACCCAGCTTCGGAGCTCTCCGGAGAGATAATACTCCTACTGCTGCTTGTCTAATTGTATTGAGTTCTTGCTCGGGAGCGCTGAGTGCTACAGTACACTCTAGCTGCTAACGAGACCGAGCGTGAGTGTTTTCTGGCTTTGAACCTTCCGAACCCCCCTCTACGTTGCGGATGGGCCTCCTTTTATATGCTCAAGGGGTCACCGACAGGTGGCAACGTAGACAAGGGTAAAAATGGAAAAGGACTTGCGGTTGGTACAGCTACCTGTACAGTGTTTCCTACCTAACCCTGACGGCAGGGGACAAAGGCATTAAATGCCCGTCTATGTCACCCAAAACAGTGCAGAAAGGGACCGTCAGGGGCGCCACCGCTCGCCACGATGGCGATCTTGTCAGCGCCGCTTGCCACCGCGCACCGCTGGCTGCACAGCCTCTCGCCACGCGCGCCTGGAAAGGCCCTAGGGCGACACGTTGGTGGATGCGCTGGAGCGTAGGTACAGGGTGGTAGCGTGCCACGGCAAGTGCCTTGCCGCGGTCGTTGTCTTGTCGCGTCCGGAGGCTTGTCGCTCCCCGGGCCTTGTCGGGAAGTGTGGCGCGTCGCGGCAAACTCCTTGAGATGCCTTGGTGGGCCTTCCCGGCAAGCTCCTCTTGCCGGGGCCTTGTCTCCTTGGCTTGGATACTTTGCTCTTATGCCTTGGTTGGCCTTCCCGGCAAGCTCCTCTTGCCGGGGCCTTGTCTCCTTGGCTTAAATACTTTGTTCTTGAATGGCTCCACAGGAACCGCGGAGGACCTTGGCGGTCACCCGGCAAGCCTTGTCGCGGGTGGCTGCAACTGCCCGTGCACAAGTTCGGGATACTAGGGTACCCCTACTCTAGTACACCGACAGGAGCCCCCGGGCCTGGGCCACACACGGTGTCGAGCGCTATTGGGCCAGGCCCAAAACAGGGCACGGGCACATGCAGCCTGGGTTACGCCGTATCTTTCTCCGTATCCACCGCGCCCTCCCCCAATGGCACGCGTCGAATGCGGCGTCGTGGGAGAGATCGTGGGTGGTTTCTTTACTCGGAAGGGCGAAATGTCCGCCCCCTCCCTCTTTATAAGCAGGGGAAACAGGGACAGTTCGCCCATCCTGCCGGTTGTTACTCCATTTCCCAAATCTCCGCCGCTCCCCCCTTCTTCCCGAAGCTGAGAGAGAGAGCAGCGCTCCGCCCCCCGTTGCCAGCAGCACCACCAACGCCGTCGATCTCCCCCACCACCTTTGTCATGGCTCCGAAAGCCGACAAGGGGAAGGGCGTGAAGTCGGTCGAGGCGCAGCGGCTCGCGGTGCTGCGAAAGGAGCGGGCCCTCTTCCCCCCTCAGCTTGCCGCGAAGGAGCTGAGGGAGTACTACTACCTCTTCTGGTCGACGGAAATGCGAGCGCATCCGTGCACGAGGGTACTCCCGGCTGCCGCATCGGAACTGGCTCCAAACGGGTACCCCTTCTTCGTGCTGTTCTTCTACTGCGGGCTCTGCCCGCCCTTCTCTGAATTCTTCTGTGACATCATGAACACCTACGGGTTCCGCCTCCTTGATTTCACCCCCAACGCCGTTCTGACCATGGCAGTTTTCGCACATCTCTGCAAAAACTTTGTCGGAGTCCACCCAAATGTAGCCCTCTTCCGCCACTTCTTTATGCCCCGGGTTGAGAGAGGAGAGCCTCTTGCCGGCGGGATCGCTTGGATCTCAAGAGTCGGCAAGAAGGAAGCTTATCTGGAGGGAGAGCTCCACAGCAAGTGGGAGGAATGGAGAGCAGAGTGGTGTTGGATCGTCGAGGAGAACCCGCAGCCATTTACTGCCCTGCGCCAAGCCCCAATAGTGCACGGCAATGATTGGAGCAACGTGGCCCCGGAAGACGACAGGCCGCAGATTGCCGTCACCCGGATCCTTCGCCTCTGGCTTGCCGGGCTCACCGTAGGCGCTGTTGGCGCAGACTTTCTCCGTCGCCGCATCGCCCCCTTGCAGGAGAGGAGGAGACCCGCCTGGGAGTTCCAGAACTCGGCGGATATCATGAGGCTGCGCCCGGGCCTCAACTTCAACTTCACCGTCCTGGAGCTGGATGCGATGCTCCTGGAGCTGTTCAAGCGCGATCCTCAATATCCATTCGTGTTGCCGAGGGGTGTGGTTCCACTGTGCAACAACTCTTCGCTCGACCGCATCCGTGCAATGATGCCGCTGTGCGACTCGCACGGAATCGTCCCGACTTGGCAAGAGCCTGCAGAAGTTGTCGTGCAGGAGTTCTTCGATAGCTTGGAAGAAGTGCCGATCCACCCCGATGAACAGAAGAGCCTCACCCGCGACACCACCGATAATGAAATGCAGCGCATTGCCACCAGGCTGGAAGAGGTGGCAGCAGCCGTTGCCGCGGGTGAGTTCGGATTCACCATGGAGGAGGCAGAGGCAGCAGAGGCGGCAAGTCTTGCCGAGCGCGAGGAGTGTCGGCGAGGAAGAGCTTGTCGGGCCCGAAGATGAGCCGAGCGAGCCCGGCGAGGGAGAGCTTGTCGGGCTCGAACCTTCAGGCAGCTCGTCGCAAGTAGAGCCCCCAGCTCCACCAAGAAGACGTCTCCACAAGGCCCGGGACGTAGCGGAGCGGCAGACGAGCCAACAGCCGCCGTGCCGCGCCACACGCTCTACCGCGGCAAGCACAGTTGCCGCTGGAGCGCCCCACGCCGCTGCGGCAACTGGGGCGGGGTCTTCCCGGTCCACCGCTACTGCCCCTGCCAAGCGGGCAAGGGAACCTACTCCTCCGCCTTGTCGCACCGGAGGCGAGCCGGACTTTGATCTCTCCGCGCTCAGCTCCGACGAGGAAGAAGAAGAGTAATATTCTTTGTTGTTCTTGCAACTCTTCAATTTTGTTGCTTTGTCTTGTATCTGACTTGCTTTTACTCTGAACCTATGCCTTTTCAAGACGCTGGCCCAGAGAGCGGCAAAGAGAGCCAAGGCCCCGGTGATTGTCATCGAGGATGATCCCACCGCGACGGCAGAGGACATGTCTGAGACCACCTTGTCGGACCCGGCAACCATTCCCCAAAGCAGCCCCCAGCGCAGCCCCCAGCGTAAGTGCATTGTTTATTTCCTGCTTTCGGGCGCGCATGGATGCTCCTTCTTTGCTGATATCTGATTGCTGGTTTGTGCAGGGGCAGAGCAGCCTCACCAGGAGGGCCCGGAGGCCGCTCCCGAAATGCCATCTGCTTCCACTACACCGCCAAGGGAGGATTCCCCGGCAAGGGAGCGTTCTCCGGCAAGGGAAAATTCTCCGGCAAGGGGTAGTCCTCCGGCAAGGGACAGCACCAGCGATCCTCCGGTGATCACGACCGCAGATCCTAGCACAGGTAATCCTTTTGCCTGAGAACTTCCCTTGGGTTCTTCTTCTTCTGATTTTCTTTTTTGAATGTTCGCTCGATTTCTCTCCCTTTTTCCGTTCGCCAGATCCATCTGCCATGGAGCCGATGGAAACCGAGGTCGCCGGCGAGGAGAACGCGCGCGGCAGCGTTGACGAAGCCGTCACTACCGAAGGAGAGGCCGGCGCTGATGATCCTACCGGCGAAGAGGCCGCCAAGGCTGCCGCCGCAGGAGCCGGCGAGGGATCTGGCCATCGCACTGACGGCCCTGAGGCCGCAGGAGCGCCAGGCGCTACCCCGACTGCCGATCCCTCCGTCGCTGCTGCAGCGCCAGGCTCCGAAGAGCCCCAGCCCGGCGCCTATCTGAAGGCCGGCGACGGCATGTTCATCAAGCTCCCCTGGGCTTCAAGCTCCAGGGCGCCGGTCGAAGGAGAGATGCTGGACGGAGAAGTACTTGCCTCCGTTGGGCTGAAGCTGGTTGACGCGCCAAGCAGCAGTAGTGACGAGCCTGAGGAGGAGTGGCTGCTGCGGAAGCTTCTGTCACTCTACCGCGCCCGACAAGCCAAGCTGGCGTCCCGCGAAGCACTTGTCGCGAAGGCGGGAGTTGACATTGAGAAGCACGCGGAGGAGCTCCGGGGCCTCAGGCAGGAAGCTCTCTGGTCCTTGGCGGAGGAGCGGGAGCAACTTCTCGAGGAGCGGAAAGCCTTCCTCCTCGAGAAGGCTGAAGCTGAAGAGAAGCAACGGCTTGTCGCCGAAAACCTATTTGCGCAGGAAGGAGAGTTGGCGCAGCGCAAGGTCAATCTTGACAGCCACGAGGAGGAGCTTGCCGCGTGCGAGCAAGCAATTGGCGGGGCTCTCAAGGAGGCAAAGGATGCTGCCGTAGCTGCCGAGGCCGCCAAGAAGGAGCTGGAGACGAAGGTGGCGCAGCTGGAAGCCGATCTCCGGGCGAGCGGCGAGGAGCTTGCCGCGCTCAAGCATGAGCGCGAGAAGGACGCTGCTGCTCATGGTGAGCTGCAGGGTCTTCTCGCTGAGAGGAGCAAGGAGCTCAGCACCGCCAAGGATTCCAATGCCGATCTCGAGCTGAAGCTGGCCACGTTGACTCAGACGCTGGACGGCACCAGGGAGCGGGAAGCAGCCTTGTCGGAGAAAATCAAGGCCGACGAGGCGCTGCTGGCGAATGCTGTTGCCGCCCAGGACACCTTCAGAGAGACCATGGAGCATTGGACCGAGGGTCTTGTGGATGCTGCCGCGGCCATCGACAAGGAGCTGGCGCAGCTGGGGATGGAGGATTTCGGGTACTCCTCCGATGAGCACCTCCAACCCAGCGCCAAGCTCAGCTTATTCTTCGAAGGCGTGGCGACGGCCCTCCAGCGACTCCGGGAGAAGATCCCGAAGCAGCTGGCCGACGAGTCGTGCAAGATCTGCGCAGGGGCTCTTCAGAAGGTGCTGGTGAAGGTGGCCTTTCGCAATCCAGGCCTCAACCTCACCAACGTCCTCAGGTCCTTGCCGCCGGACGCCGATCTGGAAGTGCTCAAGGCCCTTGTCGCACCCATTGTGGACAAGGTGAGCGGGATCAAGAGGGTTGAGGGCGATCGCATAGATTAGGCCGCCAATTTTCTCTTTTCCTTGTCGCTGCTGGTCATGTTACGAGATAAAACTGTTAGAGCTGCGACAAGCTATCTTGTAATACGACTCTATTTTGGATAGCAATTGCTGTGTTATTTCCTTTACTTGATTCCTTCCTTTGTATGTTTTTGCCCTACGCTTTTAGGGAACTTGTCGGCGCAGGCACCTTAGCTGCGAGCGCTGAGTGCGGAACATCAGCAGCCTGCTGGCGGTGCCGCTGCCGACAAGAAACCTTGTCGCAACTAGTCGCAGCTCACTTAAGTTGTTGAGCGGACTCGAAACAAAGTAAGGGCGCAACTAGCTACGAGTTGGTTCCTCCGCGCACAGGTTTTCCATACAAAGCAAGATCGTTCGAGGAAGATAACTTAAAAATAAATTTTTAACTGATTGCTCAAACTTTGCAACTTAGCTTTTCTGTCGTTTTCTTTCCGGTAAGGCGAACACTTCCTTGAACGACGCCTGGTCCACACCATTATCTCCTTTCCCCCCCGGCAAACTTGTGCGCGAGGGAACTTCCTTCCTTTGAGAAAGAGAAAGCAGAGAAAATAATGATATGAAGCCTTTCGGCTCGTTATTGCTTACCGGGGGTATGCGCTTCACAAAGTGTCAGATACATGCATGCAAAGAAATATAGAAAGCATGGAATTGACAAGATGTGCAGAGCACATGCGCTTTACTTATGCACGGGATCTGCGTCCGGCTTTGTACAAAGGATTACATGCAACATCGGCAAGACTTGTACAAAAGGTTGTTGCCGGAACAGGTTCCGGCAACCGCGCCTTACGGGTAAAACTTACGAAGATGCTCAATGTTCCAGGAGTTGCTCACCGGATTGCCATCTTCGGTCTCAAGGCGGACAGCGCCAGGCCTAGTGACTCGTTTCACCCGGTAAGGGCCTTCCCACTTCGGCGTCAACTTGTTGGAATTCTTGGCGGGCTGAACGCGCCGAAGAACAAGGTCGCCTTCCTCGAGACTTCTGGCATTAACTTTGCGGCTATGATAGCGGCGCAAAGCTTGCTGGTATCGAGCAGCTCGTACAGCAGCCTGAAGACGGTCTTCCTCAAGGAGCAGCGCGTCGTCTTGTCGCAGCTGCTCTTGCTCAAGCTCATCATAAGCGAGCACTCGAGGTGACCCGTATATGAGTTCCGTGGGGAGAACTGCCTCTGCTCCATAGACTAGAGCGAAAGGCGTCTG
Source organism: Triticum dicoccoides (assembly GCF_002162155.2). Taxonomy (NCBI): domain Eukaryota; kingdom Viridiplantae; phylum Streptophyta; class Magnoliopsida; order Poales; family Poaceae; genus Triticum; species Triticum dicoccoides. Next base: position 594,404,969 of record NC_041383.1, read on the forward strand.
GCCGGTGGCTCGATTTGGTGTCGTTCTGACCGACCAAAGAACCACCGACAGCTCGTCAATCCAGTTCCTTCCGCACTTGTGCAGCCTGTCGAAAGTCCTGGTCTTGAGCCCGCGCAACACTTCAGCATTTGCCCTCTCCGCTTTACCGTTGCTTCTCGGATGAGCAACAGAAGCGAAGCAGACCTTGGCGCCAAGATCTTGGACGTACTGCATGAAGGTGCGACTCGTGAATTGTGTGCCATTGTCGGTAATGATCCTGTTAGGGATCCCGAAACGGCAAACAATCGACCTGAAGAACTTGACTGCTGACTGTGCTGTCACCTTCCTCACTGGTTCCACTTCCGGCCACTTTGTGAACTTGTCGATTGCAACATACAAGTACTCAAAGCCCCCGACAGCTCGGGGAAAGGGGCCGAGGATATCGAGCCCCCAGACCGAAAATGGCCAGGATAAAGGGATCGTCTGGAGAGCTTGAGTTGGCTGGTGTATCTGCTTGGAATGGAACTGGCACGCTTCACACTTGGTTACTTGTGCAGTTGCATCCTGAAGGGCTGTCGGCCAAAAGAAACCTTGCCGGAACGCTTTGCCGGCAAGTGCTCTTGCGCCAATGTGGTGACCACATATGCCTCCGTGTATCTCTGCCAACAGCTTTTTTCCATCTTCCCGGTGAATACACTTCAATATCACACCGTTGAGTCTTCTTCTGTACAGTGTGTTGTCGACAAACTGGTACATACTTGACTGCCGGGCTACTCTTTCCGCTTCTTCTTGCTCTTCGGGAAGTTCTCCTGTCTGAAGGAAACGGACAATCTGATGTGCCCATGTTGGAGCTTGCGGCTCGACAACAAGGACTAAAGGCACATCTGCTGCTGCGGGAACATCCGCTTCCATGGCGAGAAACTGCGGCTCAGCCGGAGCTTGACGTTCCCCGGCAAGCTTGCCGGAGCAAAACTTGTCGGGAGCGTCTGCTTCAACGGAACAAACCCTAAGGCTCGCCGGAGCAGACTGCTCCTCAGCACACTTGGCGTCGATCTTGGGGACCTTCTTGGCGACGGCTTCGGGGAGCTCCGCCGGAAAATAGTCGCCAAAAACCAACTTCCTCTTCTTGCTCTGTCCAGTTGACGGTGTTACAGACGGTTGATTCAGCTTGAGCACAGAGATTCCTGGTTCCACAGGTAACTTTAGTGCAGCGCACTTTGACAGGCCATCAGCAATGTCATTCTGAGCTCTTGGAACATGTTCCATCTGTAGGCCGTCAAAGTGCTCTTCTAGCTTTCTCACTTCATCAACGTAAGCTTCCATCAACGGACTCTGATAATTCTTGTTCACTTGGCGGACGACAAGCTGTGAGTCACCCCTGACAATGAGCTTCTTAATCCCAAGGTCTGCCGCGATCCTGAGACCGGCAAGCAAGCCTTCATACTCTGCAGTATTGTTCGTTGCTTGCTCCTTGGGAAAGTGCATCTGGACTACGTACTTGAGGTGTTCTCCGGTGGGTGCGACAAGCAGCACACCCGCACCGGCGCCTTGCAGCGAGAATGCACCATCAAAGTACATCAGCCACTCTTTGCTTGCTTGCTTGACGGGGATGCTTGTCTCCGGAATTTCTTCATCTGGTGTTGGCATCCATTCTGCTATGAACTCTGCCAATGCTCTGCTTTGGATAGTTGAAGTGCTCTCAAACTTGAGGCCAAAGCTTGACAGTTCCAGTGCCCACTCGACAATCCTGCCTGTTGCTTCTGGATTCTGCAGTATCCTCTTCAGCGGAAAACGAGTGACGACTGTGATCTCATGTGCTTGGAAGTAATGGCGCAGCTTTCTCGAGGCCATGAGAAGGCCGAAAAGCAATTTCTGCACACCAGAGTACCTTGACCTAGCCCCCTACAGAAGGGAACTGACAAAGTAAACTGGGCGCTGCACCATCCTTTTCTGCATCTTCCCATGCGCCTGCGCAGATTCATCTTTGTCGGGACCAGAGCTTGCCGGTGAAGTCCTCTGCTTGTCGCTGGATGCATCTGCCGTGGTTGCCGGCTCATCATCCGCTTCCCTCTCCGCTACTAACGCAGCACTAACCACTTGATTGGTTGCCGCTATATATAGTAGCAACTTCTCTTGTGGTTTAGGTCCGACAAGTGTTGGAGTGGAGGACAGGTATCTCTTCAAGTCCTGCAGCGCAGCCTCCGCTTCCGGAGTCCATTTCATTGGACCTGCCTTTTTCAATATTTTGAAAAATGGCAGGGCGCGCTCAGCAGACCTGGAGATAAACCTACTGAGAGCAGCTATGCAACCGGCAAGTCTCCGTACATCCTCGACGCGCTTTGATGCTTCAATCTGCTCGATGGCCTTGATCTTGTCGGGATTGGCTTCAATTCCCCGCTGAGACACGAAGAACCCGAGAAGCTTGCCGGAGGGGACTCCAAACACACACTTCTCGGGGTTAAGCTTGAGGTTGATCTTGCGCAGACTTGCAAAGGTTTCATCTAAATCTTGAATCAGAGTCGCCTTGTCCTTGCTCTTAACCACTATGTCATCCATGTAGGCTTCCACATTTCTGTGCATTTGCGGCTCAAAAGCGTGGTGGACTACCCTTGCAAATGTTGAACCAGCATTCTTCAAACCGAAAGGCATCCGTACGAAACAGTACGTGCCACATGGGGTGATGAATGCGGTTTTCTCCTCATCCTCTTCTGCCATGAAGATCTGATGATACCCTGAGTATGCATCAAGAAATGAAAGCAAGTCACATCCGGCCGTGGAGTCAACAATCTGGTCGATGCGCGGCAAGGGAAATGGGTCTTTGGGACAAGCTTTATTGACATCGGTAAAGTCGATACAAAGCCTCCATTTCCCGTTGGCTTTGCGCACGACAACAGGATTGGCCAACCACGTAGGATGGAGCACTCCTCTGACAATGCCTGCTGCTTCCAACTTCTTGATTTCTTCTGTGATGAATTCTTGGCGCTCCACTGCCTGTTTCCTGACTTTCTGCTTGACGGGCCGCGCATGAGGACAGACGGCCAGGTGGTGCTCAATTACTTTCCTGGGAACACCGGGGATGTCAGACGGTTGCCACGCAAACACGTCGACGTTCGCCCGCAGGAAAGCAACGAGCGCGTTTTCCTATTTAGGGTCGAGACTCGAGAGTGGCACTGATGGTGAAGGTACCACTAGTGCAGTCCTCCTTGGCGGACACCTTCTTGGTCTCCGGTGGAGCTGCCATTGCCTTCTTACACTTGCCGGTGGAGCTCGATGGTGCGTCCTCGACGGTAGCGCAGCACTCCGAAGAGGTGCGCTTGCCGGAGTGGGCATCAGAACTCTTACCGGACTTGGTCTTCTTCTTCGCCCTGGGAGCTTCAACGGCAAGTGGTTTGCGATCCACTGCAGCTGCTGCTTCCCGGTAGATCTTGTCGGCACAAATAAGGGCATACTTCTTGTCCCCAGGGACATAGATGACACTTATCGGGCCTGGCATCTTCAGCATGTTGTATGCATAGTGAGAGGCTACCATGAACTTGGCGAGTGCTGGACGGCCGAGTATCCCATTGTAGGGCAGTGGAAAGTCAGCAACGTCAAAAGTGACCCTCTCAGTTCTGAAGTTCAACTCGCTGCCAAATGTCACCGGCAGCGTGATCTTCCCCTTCGGCTTGCTCCTTCCCGGATTGATTCCTTGGAACGTGTCGGTTTCTTCAAGCTCGCTATCAGGGATCTGGAGTTTCTGGAGTACCGCGGAGGAGATCAAGTTCAAGCCGGCCCCGCCGTCAACTAGCATCTTAGTGACCTTGAGGTTGCAGATAGTTGGTGAAACCAACATCGGCAAGCACCCGACCGCAGTTATGCGATCAGGGTGGTCCTCAATATCAAAGATGATAGGCGTGCTAGACCATTTCAGAGGCTTGCGTGACTCGACGGGTGGTTCTGCTGCATTGACTTCCCGCACCCACTGCTTGAGCTGGTGGTGTGAAGTATGCAGAGAAGCACTGCCATCAACGCACATGACCTCTGTGGCTTTTTGGAACTCCTGCTCATCGGTCTCGTCGTCATCCATGTCTTCGTCGTCGTCGTCGTCTTCATCCTTGTCGCGGCCGCGGGGAGGTCTGTCTCCTTGCCGCTGCTTGGCCTTGCCGCGGCGTCCCCCTCGGCCGGGACGCTTCTTGCCGGCTCCTCCAACACCTTCCTGGGCTTTCTCCTTGTCGCGCCGCGCGTATTCAGCCTTTTGTTGTTCCACAAGCTGCTCGACCTTCTTGCAGCTCTGGAGGTCATGGCCCTTGGTGCGGTGGATCTTGCAGTACTGCTTGTTGGTGCCGTCCTGCTTGTCGGCGACCGCCACAGCCTGGCAGTTGTTACCGCCGGAGCTACCAGCTTTGGCTTTCTTGGCGCCACCTCCGTTGCCGGACTGCTCAACGACTAGCACATCTTTGCCTTTCTTCTTCCTGTTGTTCCGCCGCCGGTTTTTCTTTGCCGGGGCGGTCCCCTCACTATCTGATCCTGCTGCTTCTGTATTCTCTCCTGGGAGTTTCCTCCCCTCCTCAGCACGCGCACACTTGTCGGCCAGGGCATATAGCTCACTGACGTCTCTGATCTTGCACATCGCCATCTCCTCCCGCATCCTGCGGTTCCGCACATTCTGATGAAACGCGCTGATTACCGCGGTAGGGTGGACATCTGGGATGTTGTGCTGTACACGACTGAATCTTTGAATGTACTTGCGCAGGGGCTCTCCTTCCTTATGGGCGAGCAGATGAAGGTCGCTTTCTTGGCCAGGAGGCTTGTGGCCGCCTGTAAAGGCGCCGACAAACTGATGGCATAGATCGGCCCAAGAGGATATGGAGTTGTCCGGCAAATGCATGAGCCAGGATCTGACGTTGGGCTTGAGCACCAGGGGGAAGTAGTTGGCAAGGATCTTCTCGTCCCGTCCCCCGGCAGCTTGCACCGCGATGGTGTAGATGCTGAGGAACTCCGACGGATGCGTCTTGCCGTCATACTTCTCTGGTACGTCTGGCTTGAAATTCTTCTTGCTGGGCCACTGGACTTGCCGCAGCTCAAGAGTGAACGCAAGGCAACCTACCGCGTACGGCAAGTCGCCTGGTTTCCCTGGCGCATGCATGTTGACAGAGGGCCCAGCGCGCTGGTCAGATTGACGCCGCGCTTCTCTTCGGCGCTCGATACGAGTACGAGTGTCTTCTTGCTGTCGTTCGCGAAGAACTTGGCGTTGATCGCGACGAGCTCATGGATCCGATGATGCGGTGGATTCGCTGTCGAGGTGGACCCGGCGAGTCGGCGATCTTGGCCTTCAGGGTGGAGAGTGCACGGTGGTTGCACCCCCACCGGTTCCGTAGCCATCGGCTCGCGACTAGCGGTCCTACCGCGGCAGCGACGTACTAGGCGGTCGCGGAGTGTCGCCGTTGGCGAAGCCGATGAGACTCTGAATAGTGGCCCTCCATTGATCGGTCTTGTCCGCCGTTGGAGGGTAATCCAGGAGCAGTTGAGCTCGCGCCAAAGCTTCTGCTGGAGTGGTGGGCGGTAGTGGCGAACGGTGCGAGGAGCGGGATGTGCTCGGACTTCTAACTATGTTAGAAGGAGCAGCATCCCGTCCAGGCGACCGTGTCTCGCTCGTGCCAGCACGTTGGCGTGCATGCTGGTCTTGAGCACCCCGAGATCCACCAGCTCGATCTTGGTCCAACAAACGTATCGTACTGCGAATACCATGACGCTGTCGGTCCTGCGCCTCCTGAGATGGGCGCGGGACATGTACGGACGCCGAGGTCTGCGCAGCCTTGTCCTTGGACCTGGCATCACCGTGCGCTCCCTCGTCGGCGTCCGTTCTTCCGCCGGCGTCTACCCCACCACCCGCTTGCTCCGGTGGCGGTGGGATCGACGCGGATGGAACAGCTGTCTCCAAAGCCTTCTTCTTCGGTGGCATGTCGATGAAGAGGATGAAGATCTAGCTCGCGTGAACGCCGGATCAGGTTCACACAATCTCGACGCCCCCTACCTGGCGCGCCAAAGATGTTGGGGAAACTGATCCACGAACACCTATGGGACCGGCGGACCGAGCCCCTTTCAGTTCGGCGGGGGGCGGAGATCGCATGAAGAGCAGATCGAGGCGAAGCACACGAGCAGTTTACCCAGCTTCGGAGCTCTCCGGAGAGATAATACTCCTACTGCTGCTTGTCTAATTGTATTGAGTTCTTGCTCGGGAGCGCTGAGTGCTACAGTACACTCTAGCTGCTAACGAGACCGAGCGTGAGTGTTTTCTGGCTTCGAACCTTTCGAACCCCCCTCTACGTTGCGCATGGGCCTCCTTTTATATGCTCAAGGGGTCACCGACAGGTGGCAATGTAGACAAGGGTAAAAATGGAAAAGGACTTGCGGTTGGTACAGCTACCTGTACAGTGTTTCCTACCTAACCCTGACGGCAGGGGACAAAGGCATTAAATGCCCGTCTATGTCACCCAAAACAGTGCAGAAAGGGACCGTCAGGGGCACCACCACTCGCCACGATGGCGATCTTGTCAGCGCCGCTTGCCACCGCGCACCGCTGGCTGCACAGCCTCTCGCCACGCGCGCCTGGAAAGGCCCCAGGGCGACACGTTGGTGGATGCGCTGGAGCGTAGGTACAGGGTGGTAGCGTGCCACGGCAAGTGCCTTGCCGCGGTCGTTGTCTTGTCGCGTCCGGAGGCTTGTCGCTCCCCGGGCCTTGTCGGGAAGTGTGGCGCGTCGCGGCAAACTCCTTGAGATGCCTTGGTGGGCCTTCCCGGCAAGCTCCTCTTGCCGGGGCCTTGTCTCCTTGGCTTGGATACTTTGCTCTTATGCCTTGGTTGGCCTTCCCGGCAAGCTCCTCTTGCCGGGGCCTTGTCTCCTTGGCTTAAATATTTTGTTCTTGAATGGCTCCACAGGAACCGCGGAGGACCTTGGCAGTCACCCGGCAAGCCTTGCGCGGGTGGCTGCAACTGCCCGTGCACAAGTTCGGGATACTAGGGTACCCCTACTCTAGTACACCGACAGTGCCTCATGGGCAAGATGACTAAAACACCGTTCTCCGGTACTATGGAGAGAGCAACAGATTTATTGGAAATCATACATACAGATGTATGTGGTCCGATGAATGTTGAAGCTCGTAGCGGATATCATTATTTTCTCACCTTCACAGATGATTTAAGCAGATATGGATATATCTACTTAATGAAACACAAGTCTGAAACATTTGAAAAGTTCAAAGAATTTCAGAGTGAAGTAGAAAATCATCATAACAAGAAAATAAAATTCCTACCATCTGATCGTGGAGGAGAATATTTGAGTTACGAGTTTGGTTTACATTTGAAACAATGCGGAATAGTTTCGCAACTCACGCCACCCGGAACACCACAATGAAATGGTGTGTCCGAACGTCGTAATCGTTCTTTACTAGATATGGTGCGATCTATGATGTCTCTTACTGATTTACCGCTATCATTTTGGGGTTATGCTTTAGAGACGGCCGCATTCACGTTAAATAGGGCACCATCAAAATCCGTTGAGACGACGCCTTATGAACTGTGGTTTGGCAAGAAACCAAAGTTGTCATTTCTTAAAGTTTGGGGCTGCGATGCTTATGTGAAGAAACTTCAACCAGATAAGCTCGAACCTAAATCGGAGAAATGTGTCTTCATAGGATACCCGAAAGAGACAGTTGGGTATACCTTCTATCACAGATCCGAAGGCAAGACATTCGTTGCTAAGAATGGATCCTTTCTAGAGAAGGAGTTTCTCCCGAAAGAAGTGAGTGGGAGGAAAGTAGAACTTGATGAGATAACTGTATCTACTCCCTTATTGGAAAGTAGTTCATCACAAGAACCGGTTCCTATGACAACTACACCAATTAGTGAGGAAGCTAATGATATTGATCATGAAACTTCAGATCAAGTTTCTACTGAACCTCGTAGGTCTACCAGAATAAGATCCGCACCAGAGTGGTACGGTAATCCAATTATGGAAGTCATGTTACTTGACCATGACGAACCTACGAACTATGAGGAAGCGATGATGAGCCCATATTCCGCAAAATGGCTATAAGCCATGAAATCTGAGATGGGATCCATGTATGAAAACAAAGTATGGACTTTGGTTGACTTGCCCGATGATCGGCAAGCCATTGAGAATAAATGGATCTTTAAGAAGAAGATTGACGCTGATGGTAATGTAACTGTCTATAAAGCTCGACTTGTTGCAAAAGGTTTTCGACAAGTTCAAGGGGTTGACTACGATGAGACTTTCTCACCTGTAGCGATGCTTAAGTCTGTCCGAATCATGTTAGCGATTGCTGCATTTCATAATTATGAAATTTGGCAAATGGATGTCAAAACTGCATTCTTGAATGGATTGCTGGAAGAAGAGTTGTATCTGATGCAGCCAGAAGGTTTTGTTGATCCAAAAGGTGCTAACAAAGTGTGCAAGCTCCAGCGTTCCATTTATGGACTGGTGCAAGCATCTCGGAGTTGGAATAAACGCTTTGATAGTGTGATCAAAGCATATGGTTTTATACAGACTTTTGGAGAAGCCTGTATTTACAAGAAAGTGAGTGGGAGCTCTGTAGCATTTCTGATATTATATGTAGATGACATATTATTAATTGGGAATGATATAGAATTTCTGGATAGCATAAAGGGATACTTGAATAAAAGTTTTTCAATGAAAGACCTCGGTGAAGCTGCTTACATATTGGGCATCAAGATCTATAGAGATAGATCAAGACGCTTAATAGGACTTTCACAAAGCACATACCTTGATAAAATTTTGAAAAAGTTCAAAATGGATCAGGCAAAGAAAGGGTTCTTGCCCGTACTACAAGGTGTGAAGTTGAGTCAAACTCAACGCCCGACCATAGCAGAAGATAGAGAGAAAATGAAAGATGTTCCCTATGCTTCAGCCATAGGCTCTATCATGTATGCAATGTTGTGTACCAGACCTGACATATGCTTAGCAATAAGCTTGGCAGGAAGGTACCAAAGTAATCCAGGAGTGGATCACTGGACAGCGGTCAAGAACATCCTGAAATACCTGAAAAGGACTAAGGATATGTTTCTCGTATATGGAGGTGACAAAGAGCTAGTCGTAAATTGTTACGTCGATGCAAGCTTTGACACTGATCCGGACGATTCTAAATCGCAAACCGGATACGTGTTTTTATTAAACGGTGGAGCTGTAAGTTGGTGCAGTTCTAAACAAAGCGTCGTGGCGGGATCTACTTGTGAAGCGGAGTACATAGATGCTTCGGAAGCAGCAAATGAAGGAGTCTGGATGAAGGAGTTCATTTCCGATCTAGGTGTCATACCTAGTGCATCGGGACCAATGAAAATCTTCTGTGACAATACTGGTGTGATTGCCTTGGCAAAGGAATCCAGATTTCACAAGAGGACCAAGCACATCAAGAGACGCTTCAATTCCATTCGGGACCAAGTCCAAGTGGGAGACATAGAGATATGCAAGATACATACGGATCTGAATGTTGCAGACCCATTGACTAAGCCACTCTCGCGAGCAAAACATGATCAACACCAAGACTCCATGGGTGTTAGAATCATTACTATGTAATCTAGATTATTGACTCTAGTGCAAGTGGGAGACTGAAGGAAATATGCCCTAGAGGCAATAATAAAGTTATTATTTATTTCCTCATATCATGATAAATGTTTATTATTCATGCTAGAATTGTATTAACCGGAAACATGATACATGTGTGAATACATAGACAAACATATAGTCACTAGTATGCCTCTACTTGACTAGCTCATTAATCAAAGATGGTTATGTTTCCTAACCATAGACATGTGTTGTCATTTGATTAACGAGATCACATCATTAGGAGAATGATGTGATTGACATGACCCATTCTGTTAGCCTAGCACTTGATCGTTTAGTATGTTGTTATTGCTTTCTTCATGACTTATACATGTTCCTGTAACTATGAGATTATGCAACTCTCGTTTACCGGAGGAACACTTTGGGTGCTACCAAATGTCACAACGTAACTGGGTGATTATAAAGGAGTACTACAGGTGTATCCAAAGGTACATGTTGGGTTGGCGTATTTCGAGATTAGGTTTTGTCACTCCGATTGTCGGAGAGGTATCTCTGGGCCCTCTCGGTAATGCACATCACTATAAGCCTTGCAAGCAATGTGACTAATGAGTTAGTTGCGAGATGATGCATTACGTAAACGAGTAAAGATACTTGCCGGTAACGAGATTGAACTAGGTATTGGATACCGACGATCAAATCTCGGGCAAGTAACATACCGATGACAAAGGGAACAACGTATGTTGTGATGCGGTTTGACCAATAAAGATCTTCGTAGAATATGTAGGAACCAATATGGGCATCCAGGTTCCGCTATTGGTTATTGACCGAGAATAGTTCTAGGTCATGTCTACATAGTTGTCGAACCCTTAGGGTCCGCACGCTTAAAGTTACGATGACAGTTTTATTATGAGTTTATAAGTTTTGATGTACCGAAGTTTGTTCGGAGTCCCGGATGTGATCACGGACATGACGAGGAGTCTCGAAATGGTCGAGACATAATGATTGATATATTGGACAACTATATTCGGACACCGGAAGTGTTCCGGGTGATTTCGGAGAAAACC
>NC_041383.1:594415878-594439081 GCF_002162155.2 Triticum dicoccoides
TCCCCCCTCTCCCCCTTCCTTTCCCCTCCTAGTAGGAGTAGGAAAGGAGGAGTCCTACTCCTACTAGGAGGAGGACTCCTCTTCTTGGCGCGCCCACAAGGGCCGGCCGGCCTCCCCCTCCCTCCTTTATATACGGGGGCGGGGGGCACCCCATAGACACACAAGTTGATCTACAGATCGTTCCTTAGCCGTGTGCGGTGCCCCCTTCCACCATATTCCACCTCGCTCATATCGTCGCGGAGTTTAGGCGAAGCCCTGGGCCGGTAGAACATCATCATCGTTACCATACCGTCGTGCTGACGGAACTCATCCCCAAAGCTTTGCTGGATCGGAGCCCGGGGATCGTCATCGAGCTGAACGTGTGCTGAACTCGGAGGTGCCGTACGTTCGGTGCTTGGATTGGTCGGATCGTGAAGACGTACGACTACATCAACCGCGTTGTGCTAACGCTTCCGCTTACGGTCTACGAGGGTACGTGGACAACACTCTCCCCTCTCGTTGCTATGCCATCACCATGATCTTGCGTGTGCGTAGGAATTTTTTTGAAATTACTATGTTCCCCAACAATATAACCCTAGCATCACCGAACCTTAAGTGTGTAGACCTTACGGGTTCGGGAGGCATGTAGACATGACCGAGACGGCTCTCCGGTCAATAACCAACAGCGGGATCTGGACACCCATGTTGGCTCCCACATGCTCCTCGATGATCTCATCGGATGAACCACGATGTCGAGGATTTAAGCAACCCCGTATACAATTCCCTTTGTCAATCGGTACGTTACTTGCCCGAGATTCGATCATCGGTATCCCAATACCTCGTTCAATCTCGTTACCGGCAAGTCACTTTACTCGTACCGTAATGCATGATCCCGTGACCAGACACTTGGTCACTTTGAGCTCATTATGATGATGCATTACCAAGTGGGCCCAGAGATACCTCTCCGTCATACGGAGTGACAAATCCCAGTCTCGATCCGTGTCAACCCAACAGACACTTTCGGAGATACCTGTAGTGCACCTTTATAGCCACTCAGTTACATTTTGACGTTTGGTACACCCAAAGCACTCCTACGGCATCTGGGAGTTACACGATCTCATGGTCTAAGGAAAAGATACTTGACATTGGAAAAGCTCTAGCAAACGAACTACACGATCTTTGTGCTATGCTTAGGATTGGGTCTTGTCCATCACATCATTCTCCTAATGATGTGATCCCGTTATCAATGACATCCAATGTCCATAGTCAGGAAACCATGACTATCTGTTGATCAACGAGCTAGTCAACTAGAGGCTCACTAGGGACATGTTGTGGTCTAAGTATTCACACGTGTATTACGATTTCCGGATAATACAGTTATAGCATGAATAAAAGACAATTATCACGAACAAGGAAATATAATAATAATCCTTTTATTATTGCCTCTAGGGCATATTTCCAACAGTCTCCCACTTGCACTAGAGTCAATAATCTAGTTACATTGTGATGAATCGAACACCCATAGAGTTCTGGTGTCGATCATGTTTTGCTCGCGGAAGAGGTTTAGTCAACGGATCTGCGACATTCAGATCCGTATGTACTTTGCAAATATCTATGTCTCCATCTTGAACATTTTCACGGATGGAGTTGAAACGATGCTTGATGTGCCTGGTCTTCTTGTGAAACCTGGGCTCCTTGGCAAGGGCAATAGCTCCAGTGTTGTCACAGAAGAGAGTGATTGGCCCCGATGCATTGGGTATGACTCCTAGGTCGGTGATCAACTCCTTCATCCATATTGCTTCATGCGCTGCCTCCGAGGCTGCCATGTACTCCGCTTCACATGTAGATCCCGCCACGACGCTCTGCTTGCAACTGCACCAGCTTACTGCTCCACGATTCAACATATACACATATCCGGTTTGTGACTTAGAGTCATCCAGATCTGTGTCGAAGCTAGCGTCGATGTAAGCCTTTACAACGAGCTCTTCATCACCTCCATAAACGAGAAACATGTCCTTTGTCCTTTTCAGGTACTTCAGGATATTCTTGATCGCTGTCCAGTGTTCCTTGCCGGGATTACTTTGGTACCTTCCTACCAAACTTACGGCAAGGTTTACATCAGGTCTGGTACACAGCATGGCATACATAATAGATCCTATGGCTGAGGCATAGGGGATGACACTCATCTCTTCTTTATCTTCTGCGGTGGTCGGGCATTGAGCTGAGCTCAATCTCACACCTTGCAATATAGGCAAGAACCCTTTCTTGGACTGATCCATTTTCAACTTCTTCAATATCTTATCAAGGTATGTGCTTTGTGAAAGACCTATGAGGCGTCTTGGTCTATCCCTATAGATCTTGATGCCTAATATGTAAGCAGCTTCTCCAAGGTCCTTCATTGAAAAACACTTATTCAAGTAGGCCTTAATACTGTCCAAAAGTTCTATATCATTTCCCATCAAAAGTATGTCATCTACATATAATATGAGAAATGCTACAGAGCTCCCACTCACTTTCTTGTAAATGCAGGCTTCTCCATAAGTCTGCATAAACCCAAACGCTTTGATCATCTCAGCAAAGCGAATGTTCCAACTCCGAGATGCTTGCACCAGCCCATAAATGGATCGCTAGAGCTTGCATACCTTGTTAGCATTCTTAGGATCGACAAAACCCTCCGGCTGCATCATATACAGTTCTTCCTTAAGATAGCCTTTAAGGAATGTCGTTTTGATGTCCATCTGCCATATCTCATAATCATAGTATGCGGCAATTGCTAACATGATTCGGACAGACTTCAGCTTCGCTACGGGAGAGAAAGTCTCATCGTAGTCAACCCCTTGAACTTGCCGATAACCCTTAGCGACAAGTCGAGCTTTATAGATGGTAATATTACCATCCGCGTCCATCTTCTTCTTAAAGATCCATTTTTTTCTATCGCTCGCCGATCATCGAGCAAGTCTGTCAAAGTCCATACTTTAATTTCATACATGGATTCTATCTCAGATTGCATGGCTTCAAGCCATTTGTTGGAATCTGGGCCCGCCATCGCTTCTTCATAGTCCGAAGGTTCACCGTTGTCTAACAACATGATTTCCAGGACAGGGTTGCCATACCACTCAGGTGTGGAACGTGTCCTTGTGGACCTACGAAGTGTAGTAGCAACTTGATCCGAAGTACCTTGATCATCATCATGAATTTCCTCTCCAGTCGGTGTAGGCACCACAGGAACATTTTCCTAAGATCTACTACTTTCCGGTTCAAGAGGTAGTACTTCATCGAGTTCTACTTTCCTCCCACTTACTCCTTTCGAGAGAAACTCTTTTTCCAGAAAGGATCCGTTCTTGGCAACAAAGATCTTGCCTTCGGATCTAAGATAGAAGGTATACCCAATGGTTTCCTTAGGGTATCCTATGAAGACGCATTTTTCCGACTTGGGTTCGAGCTTTTTAGGTTGTAGTTTCTTGACATAAGCATCGCATCCCCAAACTTTTAGAAACGACAGCTTAGGTTTCTTCCCAAACCATAATTCATACGGTGTCGTCTCAACGGATTTAGATGGAGCCCTATTTAAAGTGAATGTAGCTGTCTCTAGAGCGTATCCCCAAAATGATAGCGGTAAATTGGTAAGGGACATCATAGATCGCACCATATTCAATAGAGTGCGATTACGACGTTCGGACACACCATTACGCTGAGGTGTTCCAGGCGGCGAGAGTTGCGAAACGATTCCACATTTTCTTAAGTGTGTACCAAATTCGTGACTTAAATATTCTGCCATGATCTGATCATAAGAATTTTATCTTTCGGTCACATTGATTCTCTACTTCATTCTGAAATTCCTTGAACTTTTCAAAGGTTTCAGACTTGTGTTTCATCAAGTAGACATACCCATATCTACTTAAGTCATCAGTGAGAGTGAGAACATAATGATATCCTCCGCGAGCGTCAATGCTCATTGGACCACACATATCAGTATGTATGATTTCCAATAAGTTGGTTGCTCGCTCCATTGTTCCGAAGAACGGAGTCTTGGTCATTTTGCCCATGAGGCATGGTTCGCATGTATCAAATGATTCATAATCGAGAGACTCTAAAAGTCCATCGGCATGGAGCTTCTTCATGCGCTTGACACCAATGTGACCAAGGCGGCAATGCCACAAGTATGTGGGACTATCATTATCAACTTTACATCTTTTGGTATTCACACTATGAATATGTGTAACATTACGTTCAAGATTCATTAAGAATAAACCATTGACCATCGGGGCATGACCATAAAACATATATCTCATATAAATAGAACAACCATTATTCTGGGATTTAAATGAGTAGCCATCTCGCATTAAACAAGATCCAGATAGAATGTTCATGCTCAAACTTGGCACTAAATAACAATTATTGAGGTTTAAAACTAATCCCGTAGGTAAATGTAGAGGTAGCGTGCCGACGGCGATCACATCGACCTTGGAACCATTCCCGACGCGCATCGTCACCTTGTCCTTCGCCAGTCTTCGCTTATTCCACAGCTCCTGCTGTGAGTTACAAATATGAGCAACGACACCAGTATCAAATACCCAGGAGTTACTACGAGTACTGGTAAGGTACACATCAATTACATGTATATCACATATACCTTTAGTGTTGCCGGCCTTCTTGTCTACTAAGTATTTGGGGCAGTTCCGCTTCCAGTGACCCTTACCTTTGCAATAAAAGCACTCAGTCTCAGGCTTGGGTCCATTCTTTGACTTCTTCCCGGCAAATGGCTTACCGGGCGCGGCAACATCTTTGCCGTCCTTCTTGAAGTTCTTTTTACCCTTGCCCTTCTTGAACTTGGTGGTTTTATTGACCATCAACACTTGATGTTCTTTCTTGATTTCTACCTCTGCCGACTTCAGCATTAAAAATACTTCAGGAATGGTTTTCTCCATCCCCTGCATATTGTAGTTCATCACAAAGCTCTTGTAGCTCGGTGGGAGCGACTGAAGGATTCTGTCAATGACCGCCTCGTTCGGGAGGTTAATGTCCAGCTGGGACAGGCGGTTGTGTAACCCAGACATTTTGAGTATGTGCTCACTGACAGAACTATTTTGCTCCATCTTACAACTATAGAACTTGTCGGAGACTTCATATCTCTTGACCCGGGCATGAGCTTGGAAAACCATTTTCAGCTCCTCGAACATCTCATATGCTCCGTGTTGCTCAAAACGCTTTTGGAGCCCCGGTTCTAAGCTCTAAAGCATGCCGCACTGGACAAGGGAGTAATCATCAGCACGTGACTGCCAAGCGTTCATAACGTCTTAGTTCTCTGGGATGGGTGCTTCACCTAGCGGTCCTTCTAGGACATATGCTTTCTTGGCAGCTATGATGATGATCCTCAGGTTCTGGACCCAGTCCGTATAGTTGCTGCCATCATCTTTTAGCTTGGTTTTCTCTAGGAACGCGTTGAAGTTCATGTTGACATGAGCATTGGCCATTTGATCTACAAGACATATTTTGCAAAGATTTTAGACTAAGTTCATGATAATTAAGTTCATCTGATCAAATTATTTAATGAACTCCCACTCAGATTTGACATCCCTCTAGTCATCTAAGTGTTACATGATCCGAGTCGACTAGGCCGTGTCCAATCATCACGTGAGACGGACTAGTCATCATCGGTGAACATCTCCATGTTTGATCAAAACTTCCACACGACTCATGTTCGACCTTTCGGTCTCTGTGTTCCGAGGCCATGTCTGTACATGCTAGGCTCGTCAAGTTAACCTAAGTGTTTTTGCATGTGTAAAACTGTCTTACACCCGTTGTATGTGAACGTAAGAATCTATCACACCCGATCATCACATGGTGCTTCGAAACGGCAAACTTTAGCAACGGCGCACAGTTAGGGGGAACACTTTCTTGAAATTATTATAAGGGATCATCTTATTTACTACCATCGTTCTAAGTAAACAAGATGCATAAACATAATAAACATCACATGCAATTATATAGTAGTGACATGATATGGCCAATATCATATAGCTCCTTTGATCTCCATCTTTGGGGCTCCAGGATCATCTTCGTCACCGGCATGACACCATGATCTCCATCATCGTGTCTCCATGAAGTTGCTCGCCAACTATTACTTCTACTACTATGGCTAATGGTTTAGCAATAAAGTAAAGTAATTACATGGCATGAAATCATTGACACGCAGGTCATACAATAATTAAGACAACTCCTATGGCTCCTGCCGGTTGTCATACTCATCGACATGCAAGTCGTGATTCCTATTACAAGAACACGATCTCATACATCACAATATATCATTCATCATTCATCACAACTTTTGGCCATATCACATCACAAAGCAATTGCTGCAAAAATAAGTTAGACGTCCTCTAATTGTTGTTGCATCTTTTACGTGGCTGCAATAGGGTTCTAGCAAGAACGTTTTCTTACCTACGAATAACCACAACGTGATTTGTCAACTTCTATTTACCCTTCATAAGGACCCTTTTCATCGAATCCGCTCCAACTAAAGTGGGAGAGACAGACACCCGCTAGCCACCTTATGCAACTAGTGCATGTCAGTCGGTGGAACCTGTCTCACGTAAGCGTACATGTAAGGTCGGTCCGGGCCGCTTCATCCCACAATACCGCTGAAGCAAAATAAGACTAGTAGTGGCAATAAAGTTGACAACATCTACGCCCACAACAGATTTGTGTTCTACTCGTGCAATAGAGAACTACGCATAGACCTAGCTCTGATACCACTGTTGGGGAACGTTGCATAAAATAAAAAAAATTCCTACGTTCACCAAGATCAATCTATGAGTTCGTCTAGCAACGAGTTAGAGGAGTGCATCTACATACCCTTGTAGATCGCGAGCGGAAGCATTCAAGAGAACGGGGTTGAGGGAGTCGTACTCGTCGTGATCCAAATCACCGGAGATCCTAGCGCCGAACGGACGGCACCTCCGCGTTCAACACACGTACGGTCAGCATGACATCTCCTCCTTCTTGATCCAGCAAGGGGGAAGGAGAGTTTGATGAAGATCCAACAGCACGACGGTGTGGTGGTGGATGCAGCAGGGTTCCGGCAGGGCTTCGCCAAGCGACTACGGGAGGAGGAGGTGTAGCAAGGGGGTAGGGAGGCGCCAGATGTCAGGGTGCGGCTGCCCTCCCACCCCCCTCTTTATATAGGGACCCCAGGGGGGTGCCGGCCCTGGAGATGGGATCTCCCAAGGGGGGCGGTGGCCAGGGGGTGGAGTGCCCCCCAAGGCAAGTGGAGGCGCCCCCTCCCCTAGGGTTCCCAACCCTAGGCGCAGAGGGGGGCCCGGGGGGGCGCACCAGCTCACCAGGGGCTGGTTCCCCTCCCACTTCAGCCCATGGGGCCCTCCGGGATGGGTGGCCCCACCCGGTGGACCCCCGAGACCCTTCCGGTGGTCCCGGTACAATACCGGTAACCCCCGAAACTTTCCCGATGGCCGAAAAACGACTTCCCATATATAATTCTTTACCTCCGGACCATTCCGGAACTCCTCGTGACGTCCGGGATCTCATCCGGGACTCTGAACAACTTTTGGTTTGCTGCATACTCATATTCATACAACCCTAGCGTCACCGAACCTTAAGTGTGTAGACCCTACGGGTTCGGGAGACATGTAGACATGACCGAGACGGCTCTCCGGTCAATAACCAACAGCAGGATCTGGATACCCATGTTGGCTCCCACATGCTCCTCGATGATCTCATCGGATGAACCACGATGTCAAGGATTTAAGCAACCCCGTATATAATTCACTTTGTCAATCGATACGTTACTTGCCCGAGATTCGATCGTCGGTATCCCAATACCTCGTTCAATCTCGTTACCGGCAAGTCACTTTACTCGTACCGTAATGCATGATCCCGTGACCAGACACTTGGTCACTTTGAGCTCATTATGATGATGCATTACCGAGTGGGCCCAGAGATACCTCTCCGTCATACGGAGTGACAAATCCCAGTCTCGATCCGTGTCAACCCAACAGACACTTTCGGAGATACCTGTAGTGCACCTTTATAGCCACCCAGTTACGTTGTGACGTTTGGTACACCCAAAGCACTCCTACGGCATCCGGGAGTTACACGATCTCATGGTCTAAGGAAAAGATACTTGACATTGGAAAACCTCTAGCAAACGAACTACACGATCTTTGTGCTATGCTTAGGATTGGGTCTTGTCCATCACATCATTCTCCTAATGACGTGATCCCGTTATCAATGACATCCAATGTCCATAGTCAGGAACCATGACTATCTGTTGATCAACGAGCTAGTCAACTAGAGGCTCACTAGGGATATGTTGTGGTCTAAGTATTCACACGTGTATTATGATTTCCAGATAATACAATTATAGCATGAATAAAAGACAATTATCATGAACAAGGAAATATAATAATAATCCTTTTATTATTGCCTCTAGGGCATATTTCCAACAGTCTCCCACTTGCACTAGAGTCAATAATCTATTTACATTGTGATGAATCGAACACCCATAGAGTTCTGGCGTTGATCATGTTTTGCTCGCGGAAGAGGTTTAGTCAACGGATCTGCGACATTCAGATCCGTATGTACTTTGCAAATATCTATGTCTCCATCTTGAACATTTTCACAGATGGAGTTGAAACGATGCTTGATGTGCCTGGTCTTCTTGTGAAACCTAGGCTCCTTTATGGGTTCTATTCTGGTCATTTTTTCCGTTTAAAACTATAAACTGGTGGTTATTTTACAGTTTCATGCGTTTTAAGGGATCTGCTAGAGATGCTTTTAGGGTGGTAGGCCCGTCAACTTATGTTCCGCAGGTCCCATGTTCTAACCCTGATGATGACCTCAACTTTTTGTCGGAATTAAAGTTCTTTTTTTAACATGGAATTAAAGTTCTTAATTTATGTTGTTAAAATACAACGATATAATTACTGGGTATCCTTCTAGTACATGAATCGTTATCCTGGTGGGTTGGCTAGCTGCACACATCGGTTGGCTGGCACAGAGCGTATGTCTTTGACCTACAAGTTGGTCCCGTGGCGCTTTTTTGGGTGAAAAATAAAATAAAATTCGAGGGTACTTTTGTAAAAGAAAACACGCCACATGCCTCTGCAACACCGCCCGGTCACTGACAATGGGCCCGCACGCCATGCTGTCACGCCTCGTCAGTGCCGCATGCGTATACAAATGAGTTTTGCACCGTATTTGGATGACAAGCCAAGTTTTGGCACCAGTTCAATGTATGCTGCAAGTTCTAGCACTAAAGTGACTTTTCTCGCCAAGTTTAAGCCCCGGTGGTATAATTGACTCTAGAAACAACAATGTCTTAAATCTAGTAGAACAAAAGAATAAAAGCAGCATATCCTATATATGACCTAGAGCACCTAGATATATCAAGCTGATCCAGGCTCATATGAAGATCCATCTTCAATGCACCATCAACAAGCCTTGTACTCATGGATATACTCATACTCTACCCGTTTATACTGACATGTGAACCTTACTCGTGAAGTGTGTCGTGAGCTTGTGAACCTATATTAAAGTTGTCATCAATTGTTAATTTAAATTAAGATAATTGTTATGTACTCACCTATCTGTTATTGAGTTGAGATAAATATTATTTTTGGCTAAATGTGATACCGAGGAATGTAAAATTGTGAATATCGTGTGTACTATTTACTCTAACCATTGGGTACCACATGTGAATTTGGTATTCGTTTGATATTTTGATGATATGTATGTTGTTGCTTCCTTTAGTGGTGTCATATGAACGTCGACTGCATGACACTTCATCATATTTAGGCCTAAGGGAGAAGGCATTGTGGAGTAATAAGTAGATGATGAGTTGCTAGAGTGACTGTAGGATCGAAAGTATGTCTAGAGAGAGGTGATTAGACTACTTGACCAAATAAAAACCTAACATTTTCCCAATTTTAGTTGTGGCCAGATTTTAGCAAATCTAGCAAGTCAACCATCACCCTACACATGCAATTTCAAGAGTATAGCAACGGAAAGTAAGACATTGCACATGTAAGTAAAGGAGGGGGTTGGAGAAGGCAAACACAATTGGGACAATGTAATTTTGGCATGGTTTTGATAGGTGGTGCTATCGTATGTCCACGTTGATGGAGACTTCAACCCGCGCGAGTCCACGAAGGGCTCCACCCACGAAGGGTCCATGAAGAAGCAACATTGTCTATCCCACCATGGCCATCGTTCACGAAGAACTTGCATCACTTGGGTAGATCTTCATGAAGTAGGCGATCTACTTGCCCTTACAAACTTCTTGGTTCAACTCCACATCATGTTGGAGGCTCCCAAGCAACACCTAACCAATCTAGGAGACACCACTCTCCAAAAGGTAATAGATGGTGTGAATGATGATGAACTCCTTGCTCTTGTGCTTCAAATTATAGTCTCTCCAACACTCAACTCTCTCTCACAGATTTGGCTTTGACGATGGAAGAAAAAATTGAGTGGAAAGCAACTTGGAGAAGGCTAGAAATCAAGATTCAAATGGTAGGAATGGAATCTCTTGATCTCCACACATGAGTAGGTGGTTCTCTCTCAGAAAATGAGTAGTGGAAGTGTAGGCATGTTCTGATGGCTCTCTTGCTAAGTAAGAGGGGGTGGAGGGGTATATGTAGCTAGCCTCCACACAAAATCCAACCATTACACACTTTTGACTCAACTCGGTGGCACCGATCAAAATTCTCGGTGGCACCAACCTGTGTAAAAGATATGAACTTTAGGAGTCTCGGTGGTGTCACATCCCTAGCTGCTGGTAGTGCTCTAGGCTAGCTTCATGTGTGCATCATGTCTATATTTTCGAAACTTGAACTGAGGAAAATTGGAAGCCTCAAAACCCTAAATAAAAGAAGGGCAAAAACCCTAAAAATCTCATTCATTGTTCCAAAATGCTCTTCTTAGATGTTTAATATTTTTGGCAAGGGTTTTGATCCAAACCAAAAATAATGAACATTTTAAAAGGATTTATTTTTGGGACTTTGAATTTAAATCATTAGCTATTTGAATTTGAATTATATTCATATAACTAGAATATAATTTCAAATACCCCTGAAATATTTTATGAGCTTTTAGAAAAGTCCATCTAGCCAAATAAAAATATTCAGAGGAGTTTTTGGCATTGTTTGAATTATTTTAAATTCAAAACAGTGGCAAAAGAATTAAATAAAAATAAAACAGAACAGAAAATAAAAAAAAGAGCAGAAGCCCACCTGTCGCTTACCTGCGCCTCACCTGTGCTGGCCCAGCCCACCCTGCCAGTCCACTTGGCGGCCCAGCCCACCAGGGGCACCGCCGTCTTCAACCTCTGCCTACTGGCAGAGGCGTGTCGACGCGCCGTGGCCGGGCCTCCACCTCCTGCTTCGCCGTGGCAGCCTCCCCGACATCCTCGCGACGCCACGGAGACACCCAGAGCCATCCCCTCGATCTCCCCACTCTCTCTGGACCCCCTCCTCCTCCTCTGCTCTCCCTCCCTCTCGTCACCGAACGCACCTGAGAGCGCCGCCGTCGCATCCATAGCCACCGGCCACCCCTCGCCCTTCCGATGAGCTCAGGAGCTCCGTTCCGACCCCATGGAGCTGCACACCGACGCACGCGACCAGAGGAGGCCCCAGTCGACCGGAGCATCGTCGTCTTCATCCCCGGTGCCCGGAGATCGCCGCCGTAAATTCGCGTCGTCCAGAGCTTCCCCGACCTCGTCGTCGACTCTGCTAGTCCCTACGTGAGCCACTCTTCTTTTTCCCCCTGGAATCCCCGTCGTTCCCCTTCCCTAGCTAGCTTCCCCACCCCGGCCGAGAGCTTCTCGCCGCCGGCCATGGCGTGGCCGTGGCCACAGCCACCGCAGCTCGCTCCCGAGCTCACCACAACGCCTGAACGCCTCCTGCCGTGCTCCCTAACACCGACCCCGAGCTCGCCCGAGATCTGGCCGCCGCCGAGGTTGACGCCGTGCTCAACTCCGGCCACCTCGCGGCCTCCCGCCCGTTCCTTTGGATGCGGAGGAGCAAGAGCTTCTCCCTAGTGCCCTCAGCGCGCCAAACCACCGCTCGTAGCGCCAAACCCGCCACCACCCGAACTCCGGCCGCCGCTCACGAGCTCGCCGTCGTCGATACCGGCCATCACCGGCACGGCCACCACCACCGTTCGATGCGCACGAGTCCCAGCTCGCCGTAGAACCCAACCACACCCTAAACTGTGCCCTGTAGCGCGAACCTGATGCGTTTCCGCCGCTCCGTTGGTCGTCGCCGGCGAAACTCCGGCGGGAGCTGACGTGGCTCCGTCATTAGGAGCTAACCCAGCTGGTTAATCAACCTACATACACTGACAGTGGGCCCCACCCCTGGTCAAACCCCAGCCAGCGCTGGGTTTGACCGGGATTAGCTCCTGTGTCACTGACGTGTGGTCCCCACACGTCAGGTTTGACCGGACCAGCCCCTGTTGACCTGTGACATCAAGGTGATGTCATGCTGACGCAATATTCATTTTCTGGAATTTAGTTTATTTTATTATATTCAGGAAATTCTAGAAAATAGCTAAAACTTCTAAAAATCATAGAAAATTAACCGTAACTCCAAATTAAATAATTTATAAATGAAAAATTATCAGAAAAATTCAAGGAATCCATCTGTACCATTTTCATGCATGTTATAACAACTTATAGCTGCTGTTTAGCATAAATCAATTAAATGGCATTTAAATAATCACATGTGGAGTTTGAATTTGAACCTAGGGTTCAAACCAACTCCATTTAACTTGCTGCTAGTTGCATTAGCTCAAAACACATTCATTTTGCCATGTCATGATCATGCATCATATTGTGCATTGCATTGATTGTGTTCCCTTCTGTGTTGCCGGTATTTGTCCCCTCTCGATAGACGTGATACCGATGATGTGATCGTTGACACTGATGAAGACTCAATGTTATCTTCAGAAGTGCCAGGCAAGCAAAACCCCCTTGTTCATTCCGATAAAATCCCACTCTCTCGCTCCTGCTCTCTTACTGCATTAGGACAACATCGATTCAACTGTTATTTGCTGCGGTAGTTGAACCCCTTTATCCTTTGCATGACCTGTCATTGCCACAGTAAATAGATGAAACCCACTAGCATGAGTAGGAGTTGTTTGAGCCCTGTTGTGCCTACTCATTCATGCTTGTTTGTCATGCCTGCTATTGCTTAGAGTTGTGTCAGGTCTGATTCATCGGGAATGAATCAGAGGTGTGTGAACATGTCCTACGGTGTGTGAGCTAAGCGTGTGAACACGATTTGGTAAAGGTAGCGGTGAGAGGCCATGTAGGAGTACATGGTGGGTTGTCTCATTGAAGCCGTCCTCAGGAACTGAGTTCTGTGTTTGTGATCCATGACTCAGCTACTACCATACATTGGGCCCTGAAATATGACCCCGCTCGACTTCTTATTCACCCTTGTCCTCTGTCCAGGAGTTGCAAGTAGTTTCTGGTGTTTGTAGTATGCTGGAGGCCGTGGACAGCGCTGACCGTAGGGGTGGGCTGTGATGCGGTAGGCACGTGGCCGGGTAAACCGGGCGCCCGTTTGGTGTCACGGAACCCTGTTCACATCGTTTGGGGCTGTGAGCGAAACTCCGGCCGGATCTCCTCATGGATGGAACCCGAATAGGCGATAAACCTGGACTAGAGACTTGAGTGTTTAGGTAGGTCGTGGTCTACACCCACGTTGGCTTTCGCTTGAAGTCTGCCGAGCACATGTCGTGTGCAGACGCTAAGTGGTGGAAACATGTATGAAGAAGTACACCCCTGCAGGGTTAACATCATCTATTCGAATAGCCGTGTCCGCGGTAAAGGACTTCTGGGTTGCTTATATCAGTTCATAGACAAGTGAAAGTGGATACTCTAAAATACGCAAGATAAGCGTGAGTGCTATGGATGGCGTTCTCGTAGGGAGACGGGAGCGGATCCATAGTGGTGTATTGGTTGGTGAATATGTGGACTCGTGTGCGCCACCTCAAAAGAGTTACATTGCAGTCGTAGTTCAGGATAGCCACCGAGTCAAAGCTGGCTTGCTGCAGTTAAACCCCACCATCCCTTTGTTGATAATGATGCATATGTAGTTAGTTCTGATGTAAGTCTTGCTGGGTACATTTGTACTCACGTTTGCCTATTTTATGTTTTTGCAGAGAGACTTCGGTCTCACTAGTAGTTTCGCGTGGACTTCGACGTTTAGCTTGTTACCTCAGCTACGATCTTGTGCCCCGGCAGGATCTGGTAGATAGTCAGGCTTCTCAGCCTTTTTTAGTTATAGATGTCTGTACCCAGACATGATAGCTTCCGCTTGTGCTTTGATTTGTATGCTCTGATTGTTGGGTCATGAGACCCATGTTTGTAATATCTCGCTCCTCGGAGCCTATTGAATAAATTACTTGAGTCGTAGAGTCATGTTGTGATGCCATGTTGTATTTGCACATATCGAGCATATTGTGTGTATGTTATTGAAATGCTTGGTATGTGTGGGACCTGACCATCTAGTTGTTTATCTTTAGTAGCCTCTCTTACGGGGAAATGTCTCCTAGTGTTTCACTGAGCCATGGTAGCTTGCTACTGCTCCGGAACACTTAGGCTGGCCGGCATGTGTCCTTCTTCGTTCCTGTGTCTGTCCCTACGGGGAAATGTCACGCGATGAATACCGGAGTCCTGTTAGCCCGCTACAGCCCGGTTCACCGGAGTCCTGCTAGCCCAGTGCTACAGCCTGGATTCACTCGCTGATGACCGACACGTTCGATGCTGGGTCATGTGCCTGTCCCTGTAAGTCTGTGCCACTTTGGGTTTACGACTAGCCATGTCAGCCCGGGCTCCTTATCATATGGATGCTAGCGACACTGTCATATACGTGTGCCAAAAGGCGCAAACGGTCCCGGGCAAAGGTAAGGCGACACCCGTGGGAATACCGTGCGTGAGGCCGCAAGGTGATATGAGGTGTTACATGCTAGATCGATCTGGCATTGAGTCGGGGTCCTGACAGGTGGGACCGACTTGAAACATCTTGGAGGGACCGATGTGCAATGGTAAAGGCAAACCTCGTTTCGGTGGCACCGATTGCATCAACTCGGTAGGACCGAAGTGAAGCAATAAGGCAACCGAAGGCTGGAAAGCCATCTCAGTGGCACCGATTGCAAAACTTGATAAGACCAAAATAATTGCAACAGATGACAGAGAGTTGGCAAGGTCATCTCGGTAGGACCGACATTCATATCGGTGACTCCGATCTGTTAGGGTTTGGCTATGGCAGTGTCCAGTTGAACTGTACCTGGGTCCGGATATGTAGGTTTTGGTGGGACCGAGTTGGATTGTAGGGTTTACGACATATTTGGATAGAGAAAGTGGCTGAGGGTTTTTCGAACAATACCACTAAGCACTTGAGCAATCAGATCATCAACAACACCACATCCCCTTTTAATAGTATTGGCTTTCCTATGGACTCAATATGATCTTGGATCACTTAACCAAAAATGTAGAGTCTTGAGCTTTTGCCAATCCATGTCCTTAGCATTTTGAGGGGTCCACAATCACTATTCCGTGCCATGCCAATCATTGAACTTCCTAAAATATTTAACTTGAATGAATATTAGTTCAGTGATATATATGTTGTTATTAGTTACCAAAACCACCCGAGGATTAGTTGCACTTTCAATCTCCCCCTTTTTGGTAATTGATGACAACAAGCTTCGTCAAATGATTAAATGA
Organism: Triticum dicoccoides; assembly: GCF_002162155.2. Taxonomy (NCBI): domain Eukaryota; kingdom Viridiplantae; phylum Streptophyta; class Magnoliopsida; order Poales; family Poaceae; genus Triticum; species Triticum dicoccoides. The sequence continues at coordinate 594,431,606 of NC_041383.1, forward strand.
ATGAAATACATGGTCACTTTGAGAAATATGTGATAAGCAAGAGCCCCCCTCCCCTAAATTTGTGCATTATTAAAAAATTGTGTTTGAATGCAAATGCACAATCGATTAGGATCATGGGTCACTCTTCCATGTCACATACAACTTGGTGGAGCGCACAAAATGATATGATTGGGATAATAAGCACTCATCACCAAAAACACAAGTGAATGATCATACAAAGATAATGATAATGATAAGAAATATGCATAAAATGAAGCATAGTATGATCAAGCACAAACAACCAACATAGTATCTCACACACACAACAAATCAAAGTAGCATAAACCAAGTAGTAGCAAAAACTCGAAGAAATCAAATGAGCAAATCAAGCTAGCATAAACCAAGTAGTAGCAAAAACTCGAAGAAATCAAATGAGCAAAAGCAAGACACTCTCCCTCTCTCTTTCTCTCTCTCAGCCTAATGATCTATACAAATTATCCCCCCCTTTGGAAGTATCAAAAAGCTCGAATAGGTATAGATCTATGCGTCTCTCTAAGCACGATCCTCGGCCGCTCCTGGAGGTGAAGATCTCTGGCTGGCAGCTCCGGTGTGTGTAGACAGTGTTCAGAGAAGTGTATCTGCAAAAGCTTCGGCTTGCGTCTGCTAGGTTGGTGGAGTAGACACTAGCGGTGGAACTGATGGAGTAGCAGCAAGGGCTAAAGTGGTAGTCCTCATATCTACAGTAGGCACGGTAGCAGACCTTGCTATCCTAGGCATTATTTGGAGTATGTCAGTAGTAGGTTTGTCATCACACTGTCCTCTGCATCCTCTCTAGCTTTAGCAGCTGCATCAACATCATTCTTCAGCTCTCCATGATGGTCTGGACCTCTGTGACCTTTACATCAAGATCATAAATTTTTGCCTCAACTATCTGCTCTAAGCTCTCCTGGTTCTTGGCGAGGCTGGCCAAACTTCGTTCAATCCTCAGGGTTGCTTCTAGCAGATAAGTCATTTGATCACTCTTGGTCTTGAGATTAGCAAATGGACCAGATGCTTCCTTAGCTGCGAGGGCTGCATGTATCTTCTCTTGTGCCTCAACAGAAGTAGGATGAGATGGGTCCATCACCATTACGTTATCCTCGAATTCTGGCAACAATAGGAGATGCTCGCGATCAAGAAGATATGTGCTCGTTCCAATCTTGGAACTGATGAGTAACTGAATGTGCGGAGCAAAACCACATGATCTCCTTTGGTCTGTAGTTGTCCTCTTGATAGTTTCAATAATTAAGCTCATTACCTTGAATTTTTTTAGGTGTGTCAAAGAGATGCAACAGGTTGATGGAATGGCCACGGATCATCTTGTCATCTTCAGATTTGGGCAACAAAGTGGGCCTCAAAATAGTGTTTGTAGTGGCCAAACCAGGTAGCAAATGCTTCACAGAACCTAACTTGTGGGTCTCAACATCTTTCTCGGGAATAGCTTTGTACATGTCCTTCATCGAGTTGCGGTCCAGCTTGGGCTTTGCATACACATCAATGTCTCTCTCTTCTTCTTCAAGAACAACAAGAAAAGTTGCCCACTCAAAGATGGTCGACTGGTATCTCACTCCCTCAGTCATCGGCACAATCCTTCCACCTGGATAGAAATGAGCAGTTGAATAGAATTGCATTATCATCTCATCATTCAATGAGGTAAGCTTCTTCCCAACAAAAGCATCAACACCTGCAAGTCTGAAACTCTCATGGACATGGGGAAGTTGTCTTCATTGTCATCAATGTATTTCCAATCCACCCATTTTATGTCACTGACAATAGGCTTTTTGTCAAGCAGCACCGTTTTGTAAAATCTTGTTGCTCTCTGGTGTGGAAATGATAATTACAGACAGTTCTTCTCTTGATAGAATAAGGATCATATAATCTCCACTGACGCGAACATTTGTCATTTCTTAACATCATGTTCTCAACAACAGAATGGGCTTTGTCATGATCTGAAATTTTGGGTCTCAATTTCTTGAGCACTAGTGGCTCATCATCTTCAGGCACTGAGGCCTTATTCTTCTCACTTGCAGAAACATTGAACTAAAACCACGACGAGTAATTTGAAACGGAGAGAGTAGTTCTCATGGCCTTTGTAGCTGAAACTCTTGTAGTTCAAATACTTGTTCAACACACACACACACACACACACACACACACACACACACACACACACACACATATATATATATAGGAGTAGGATTTTCTACAATAGCTTGCCACAGAACTAAATATATATATAATCAATATTTCTCAAATATTTTTTTGAAAAGTGTTTTTTGTAATATATATATATATTTAAAATATTCTAAAGTATAAGTAAAAGTACAAAAATAAAGTAAAAAGGAAAACAGAAAACGCAGGAAAAAAACAGGGAAAAGAGGCTGGGGGCTCCCGTGCTCGTGGGCCGGCCCAACTCGCTCGCGCTTCAGCGAGTCCGAAGCCAGACTTGTTGAAGGCGAGACGTGCCCGACAAAAAACGAACTTGTGTCTGTTTGCGTTGGCACGTTGGGCTGTTGTCTCTGTTCGTTACACGTGCGAAATGCGTCGGCGGGTTGGAGTTTTTTTTTTTTATGGTAGCGTTGGAGCTGCCCTGGGGTCAGGTGCACGACGCCCCGTCCCATGCCGAGTCATTTCAGTCACGAATCAGCCGGTCTCGACTGGGCTAGCGTGACTTTGGGCCGCGTTCCCGGCGCACTCCCTCACCGCAGTTGATATCGGGCACCGGCTCGTGGTTGCGCTACAACCATTGCCGCTGGAAATGCGCGCGCTGCGATCAATCGTCCCTTCCCTCCGTCCTCCGGCGCCAGGAGGTAACCTAATACACTCTTGACGGATCTTCTAACTAGCGCTTCTATCACCGATCTATTTACTTCTATCGTCGATTTGCTCTGGAGTGTATGATTTTTACGCGATTCCAGACAAAATAAAACAAATTGTTGACGCGATCTACAATATCGCCGTCATTTCTTGTCACTGCGGAGACGATTGTGTAGGGTTTCTAGGGCAAATCTATTGTCTACTCTGCATCCATCCTAAATAAGATGGACCTGCTGGCGAACAAAATCAGAGGACAGGAAAAAGTTTCCTGTACACAATTCGGCCAGAGAACTTCAGAACACGGTCCAGATCGAGCATCGGATCCCGCTTTGCGTGGTTGAACCAAAGGCAGCCGTGGACAGCTCGTAAGCTATACATACATGCAGTACAATCCCACATCAGTGAAAGCAATCCCACACACTATGATTCCACGAGACATTGTGGCTGATCTGTGCCATCAGAAAACTGAGAAGACACCTGTGAACGACGAGGGCGGTGAACAACGAGGGCTACTGTTAGGAATCTTCAGTACTTGAGTGAGTGGGAGAAGACACCAGTGAACGACGACGATCCACATCGGGCGGTTCATGTGGAGGCCGGCAGTTCACACAAGATGCCCCGTCTCTTTCACGCATCAGCGTCGGTCTACGATCGCGATGTTGCACAACACAAGCAAGCATAAAGAAGAAGAGTTGGGGACTGTAACAGGTTAGTTTACTGTCCTTGTTTTGATCCTGAGCCTAGTCTATGGACTGCGTGGATCATGCTTCACATCTTCTTGATTGTTTGGTTAGATCCATTGGTAAATTTGGTCGATACACGCGGAATTGTTTCATGCATGGTCTTGATCACCTCAATAATTGGCCTAGTGATGTAGCATTGGGCAGGGCTGTCTGGCTAGTGTTTTTTTGGGGGGACCGGCTGTCTGGCTGCTTGATGGACCTGAACCCGTTAGCTTTTGAGTCAAATCGATCTAAGAACAACTCTAGATCATACACCCTAAAACACCGGCTACCACCGGATTTGGAGAGCAATGGGGGTGAACTTTGTGTGCGCAGACAAATGGAGTTTTCATGTACATCTCAATTGACCCAGTCCGGTTGAAGATGCTTTTAGTTTTTTTTTAAAAAAGAAGGATGACCCTGGCCTCTGCATTGAGAGATGCATGCGGCCATTTTATTGATTATTCTTGAGGACCTTACAAAGTAGAACAACAATATGCCTGAATCCGCCATCTTGGCAACATCTGCTGCTACTCCTATCCATATGATGAAGGGGTGCAAGCCGGGCCACATATCCAGACCTCTCACCTAAGCCTAACATCTAAAGCCGGAGGCCCCGACCGAGCCATCTATCGGTCCAGGGCACAAACCGGTCCGACGCACTCACATGTGTCGTTGCCGCCATCTTCCACCGGTCCATCTTCAGAGCAGATTGAGGTGTCAACCTTAGCAGGGCCTCCGCCATCGACGCCACCATGACGCCAAACGACAACCTCCACCTACGCGAGCCTTGGCAGGTCTTCCGCCATGGACACCACCATGACGCCAAACGACGACCTCCACCTACGCGAGTCCATCTCCAAGCAACAGACGTAGATCCATGCTAGGATAGGTCTGCACCACCGCCCTCGTCCACCACCCACTAGCGCCACCCAACCCCAAGGTTCCCAAAGCGGCACCTTCAAGAAGGTAACGGCGCCGTGAGCGCCGCCGCCGCCCAACAAATTTAGGGCTTTCGCCCAGGAGACCTAGGGGAAGGGGAAGTGAGGAGATCAGTCCATACCGACGCCTCCAAGGAGGGGAACGACACCCTAGGCGTCGTTGTCGGCATGGCCGACCATGGCCGGCCAGGGATTTCGCCCGAACTAGATCCCCGCCACCAGCAGCACCTCCTGTACAGAACCGGCGACCAAGGGAAGCGCGAGCCGACCCGGCTGGCCCGCACGCCGAACAGGGAAGGAGGGAAGGCGCCAGATCGCGCGCACCGACCTCCGCAGAAGCCGCCGCCAGCCGCCAGCCGCCAACGACCACCGGGATCCCGCCGCCCGCGCGGCCAGGACGCCAGATCCACCACCCGCACAGCTGCTCGCCGGAGCTTGTCGTGCCTCGCCAAAGGAGCCGTCGCTCCAGATCCGGGACTCCCCACGCAGAGGCAGGACAGCCGAGACCCCACGGCCACCATCCTTGGCGCCCCGGGTTTGCCCGGCGGCTGCCTCAGGCGGCGGTGAGGAGGTGGGACGAGGTGGGGAGGGGGCTGAGGCGGTGCGGCTAGGGTTCCCCCGCCGCCGCCGGGGGAGGCGACGCGGGGGTCACGAGAGGGAGCTGAAGATGCTCTTAGTGTTCGTATTTCTTTATTTTTGAGAACTTTTTAGAGGGTGAGAGATTATATAGTCTGGCTGTAATAAGCTATTCTTATTTTCTCAAACTCACTACAAAAACAGTGAGGGGTTGGAGAACATAATAAAGAAAATGTAGTCATAGCTGAATTAATTAAATCCATGAGAAACCCTACATTAATTAAACAATCGTCCGGCAGGCCTGTGATACCAGATCTAATACTCCCTATGATCATATTATGTACTAAATCAACAACAATTAATATGGATTGGAGGGAGTAAGTTAGTTAGTATATCAGTACAAAAACGAGTAATCGTGATTGCATATCCTGGCGGTCCCTGAGATACCAGACCTAATAAGCTATTTTTATTTGCTCAATTTACTAGAGAAAATAACACAAATACAGGAAAAAGAGAGTAATCGCAATTAAAAAAAGAAACGGTCCCGACGGGGTTTGAACCCGTGACCTTTGGTATATCAGACCAACACTCTAACCAACTGAGCTACGGGACCTAATTATTTAGTGAATATTTCTTTCTTTATTAAAATAATGGAAAATACAGAAGAACCAAAAAATCAAGACCCATGAGAGTTAGGCTCCTCGCTTACACTGCGGCCAGAGTTAATAAGCTGGAGAGGTGTTTTGAATTCAATAAAGAATTGCAGTTCAGTGGTGGTAAGCATGGTAAGCAGCACTGATTTTGTTGGATGTTCTCAGAAACTCGTGATGGTTGCGTCAATCCTGTTGAGTGGGTACATCTATCTATCTTAATACCAGTCTCACACTCATCAGTTTATACACATTACTTGACAGTTCTTTCCAAGTCACAGATCAACTGACAACCCTTCAGTAGTTTATATCTGATGATAATATTTGCAGAGAACAGCTGAAACCGACATTACGCAATTGGATCTGCTGCTCTTGAAAGATATACTCCCTCTGTAAAGAAGTATAAGAGTGTTTAGTGTGTTTATAGAGGGAGTACTTCTTACTACTTGATGATAACATTTGCAGTCTCCAACTCTTCTTACGACCTTCTTGAAAGGCACCAGTGAACAACGACGATCCACATCGAGCGGTTCATGTGGAGGCCGGCAGTTCACACAAGCACCCCGTCGCTTTCACGCATCAGCATCGGTCTATGATCGCAATGGGCACAAGCAAGCAAAAAGTAGAAGAGTTGGAGTCTTGGAGACTGTAACAGGTTAGTTTACTGTGTTGTTTTGATTTTTGGGCATAGTCTACGGACTGCATGGATCATGCTTCACATCTTCTTAATTGTTCGGTTATACTCACCGGTAACTTTGGTCCATACCCACGGAATTGTTTTATGCACGGTCTTGATCACCTCAATAATTGGCCTAGTGATGCATGCAGCATTGGGCAGGGCTGGCTGGCTAGCTAGAGGGATTTGAACCCTCCACTTTGGCACAAACCGATCCTAGAAAAATTCCAGCAGATTTGATAAAAGGGCAGCCCCTCTAATGGTTCCAGAGGGAACTCTAGGAGGTTTTAGAGTGCGCTGCTAAATCACACACCCTAAAATTGCATCCTCTGTACTTCTTATTCCATGTGGGACTCAGTTGTCACTGTGTCACTATTTTTCTTCTTTTCCCCATTCGTTTCTTGCTCATCATCCGGACGCATCACCGTTCTGGCTGGCGCACCTTGTCCCTCTCGCTAGTCCCCTCCACTCGCCACCCCCGTAGGATGTCCCTCCAGCCTCTGCCTGTTATGTTGATGGGCAATGACTGGAGAAGGAAGGAACCAAGGTGGCGCTTCACCGGTTGCGACTGGCGGGGTCGGCTGCTGGGGGCGCGGCGCCGAGAAGGGAGGGGTGTGGAGCCGGCTACCAGTCACAAGAAGCGGAGGGAAGGCCGCGACAGGGGAATGAGTCATGCAGTCGGTGGGGTTGGTGAGACCACGACGGTGAGTGAATGAAAAGGGCATGAAGTTTCGTTGGCACCAAAACTTTTGTGCATAGGGTGTCCCTCTGTATTTTCCTCTCTCTTACCTAATACTCCCTCCATTCTGATTTACTCGCCGTGGTTTAGTTGGAACGGAGGGAGTAAATATATAAAGGGTGGTGCGATCTTTTAGAGGGTGCCCTCCAAATTTTTTTAGGGATAGAGGGTCACTTAGGGAATCTGGTTGAGTGAGTATTTCTCTATTTTGATAGTTTTATTGGAGGGGTTCTAAGTAATCTGGCAGAATTGCTCTAAACAATGATCGGTTTGGGAATATAGAGAAAAAAGAGTAATTGCAGTTACTCGCCGTGGTTTAGTTGGAACGGAGGGAGTA
>NC_041383.1:594439373-594453782 GCF_002162155.2 Triticum dicoccoides
TTATTGGAGGGGTTCTAATTAATCTGGCAGAATTGCTCTAAACAATGATCGGTTTGGGAATATAGAGAAAAAAGAGTAATTGCAATTACTCGCCGTGGTTTAGTTGGAACGGAGGGAGTAAATATATAAAGGGTGGTGCGGTCTTTTAGAGGGTGCCCTCTAATTTTTTTTAGGGATAGAGGGTCACTTAAGGAATCTGGTTGAGTGAGTATTTCTCTATTTTGATAGTTTTATTGGAGGGGTTCTAAGTAATCTGGCAGAATTGCTCTAAACAATGATCGGTTTGGGAATATAGAGAAAAAAGAGTAATTGCAGTTAAAAAGAATTGGTCCCAACGGGGCTTGAACCCGTGACCTTTGGTATATCAGACCAACACTCTAACCAACTGAGCTACAGGACCTAATTTATTTCTTAATATTTATTTACTATTAAAATAATAAAACGGAGAATATACAATAAGTAATCATGATTGAATACAATTTTAAAAACTCCTGCCGGCCCCTGATATACAAGACTTAATGAGTCATTTTTGTTTTCTCAAATTACTAGGAAAAACGATGAGCAGTTAGAAAATACATTGAAAAAAGAGGGTAATCTTCCCGCAAATAAAGAAAAGAAAATAGAGGGTAATCGCAATTTAAAAAAAGAACTGGTCCCGACGGGGATTGAACCCGTGACCTTTGGCATATCAGACCAACACTCTAACCAACTGAGCTACAGGACCTAATTATCTACTGAATATTTCTTTACCTTAAAAGCAATTTAAAAAGACCTTCGCATTTTATTCTGAGAATCATATCTCCTACACATACATAAACTGATAGATAGGGACTTCTCACTAAAGAAAATAATCACCACAGGAAGATAATTACACAGTAATGTATAGGCCTAATTTTGTCTTCAGTGTTCAGTGGTAAGCACTAAGCAGCACTGAATTTGTTGGATGGTTTTCAGAAACTCATGATGTTTCCCTGCTGCAGCATACAGTAATTCATCGCTGCGGTAATCCTGTCGAGTGGGCTCATCTATCTTCATACCCCAGTCTTATCCTCATCAGTTTATACACATTACTTGACAACGCTTTCGGTGCCACACGTCATCTGACAACCCTTCATTTGATGGTTTATATCCGATGATAACATTTGCAGATAACAGATGGAAACCCACATTTGGCAATTGGATCTGCTGCTCTTGAAAGATGATATACCTCTTACAATTTTACACCTTCTGGATTTATATATCATTCAACTTATTCACCATAGAGCTGCGAGCCAGCGACCACTATCGGGCATGATACCCATCTAGTGTGTAGAAGCAAATGCCATGCACATTGGTGGGGTGATCTTGGCCAACGCAAGCAAGGAAGCTGGGAAGATCCAAAGTCCATCCCCACATATAAAACCGGAGGCAACTGCTGGCACCATATGTGCTGCTTTGCTCCTGTCAATCTTGTGCCAGATGTAGACTATCAAGCTCCCGGCACACATGTCGATGGCGAAGCTCGCGCCGACAAGGAAGGGGAACCCCATTGCCATGGGCAAGGGGACCCATTTGCCATACTTCTGTGGAAGGAAATCCCTCATCAGGTTGGCCACCAGTGCAAAGGCAAAGAATCCACAGCAGAGCTGCAAGCAATGCATGGGCAGAGCAGAGAAGCCCTCCACACCAAGAATCGCGATGTTTCGGTATATCAGAGCATACGGCGCCTTCCAGGGGCTGTCCTGGTTGCCTATGTCAAAGGCATTGTAGAACACATAGAATGTCAGCGGTGAGATGACACAACCAATGGCGGTGCCGATGATCTGGGCGATAAGCATTGATCTAGGTGATGTTAATGTAAGATGCCCAGTTTTGAAGTCCTGCATCAGATCAGCAGATATCGACGTCATACACTTCACCATGCCACAGCCTACCATCCCAGCAACCACGCCATGTTCTTTCCCAGCTGCGGCCGCAAGAATGAGGAGGGCAACTTTTCCATAGTTGAAGGCCATGTTGATGTCGGTAAGACCGGATCCATAGGCATTGGAGAAACCCAGAGCAGGAGCCAATAGGTATGCTACAACAGCATAGTACCACTTCAACTCAGGGAACATCCTGGGAATAGTGATTACAGCAACGACCGATAATGCAAAGTAACCCAAAAAGGCTAGCCAGTTAGGGAGACTGTCTCTTATAAACACTTCATTGCGATGTTGTTCAACGAGTGACAGAGTATCTTCCCCTGAAAGCATAATGAACCCAACATTAGGTCATCTATACACCAGGAAGGCAGAAACCAGAAAGGTTAAGCTGTTTACCATTCTTTGCGTTTTTCTGTTTTGATTTGTCAAGCATACTCATGACGGTCTTAAGAATAATCTTTGTAAAATTGTATATGCCGTCTCCTAGGATGAGAGCTATGCAAATGAAGGCCTGTGAACGAGAGAAGGTAAGAAAAAAAGATTTGCAAAACACGCGCACAACAACAAAATTACACTTGGAAACATACCTTGTAACCTTGCAGACTTCTCATGCTGCTTTCTGGTAATTCTGCCGGATACCAGTTCCCTTTCAAATCAGCAATCAGTGGCCACATTACGCCCCAGGAGAGAATAGAGCCAAGAAGGAGAGATATATTCACAAGGTGGGGGCAAATCATCCCTGCCCCAACATATGTGAGATTGAAATCAAAGAAGAACCTGACACCCCCATCATAAAATCTAAATTAGGTGAAACTGTTACTAGTCAAGAACAGAATAGAATAATGAATAACATGACGGGCATTACGAATGTTTCCAAGCTCGTAGTCCAAGAGTGGGGAATTGCGAAAAGCCACAATGATCTCCACCAGAATAAAACCACTGGAAGAAGCTCCAGAAGAAGCTAATTGCAAAGTATTTTGTGAATCCATTCACTTGCATCCTGACGTTAGCAAGAAAAACATCAAATTTTGCTTAAAATGAGAGAATCATAATACTCCCTCCGGTCCTTTTTACTCCGCATATAAGATTTGTCTGGTCATGTTTATATGAAAAATATATCAACTTCTACAATATTAAAGTTATACAATGAAAAATAAATTCACGACGCATCTAATGATATTGATTTCGTATTGTGAATGTTATTTTTTTCCTATAAAGTTTGACTTCAGACAAATATTATATGCGGAGTTTGAGTTTGACTCCAGATAAATCTTATATTCGGAGTAAAAAGGACCGGTGGGAGTATATGGCTATGAAGGCTACTGGTTGTGTGAGAGAACTGCATACTTTGCCACATCATCTCCCTTGGACGCATGAAATCCATTTATAAGCACGGCAGTTGCAGTTCCGCTTGGGTAAGTTAATTTGTAGTCGATCACCAAAATCTGAAAAATTACAAAGCTCCATAAAAAATGTGCTTAAAATAGTTTCTTTCCATTTGCAACTGATGTCAAACAGCTTGAAGTTTTTTTTTTCCACACGGGTCAAACAACTTGAAGCTGTTGTAAGGTAACAAAGGAAAAGTTATGCAGGGATCACGTTCAACTTTAAAGAGCTCCCAAGATGATATGTCTGATCTTGCCAGCAGAAGTGAATGATGTTCACATAAATTTTTCCCTCCATCAAACTTATGCTTAGAAATCAATTCAATTTAATTGCAACCGAATATTCCAGTAAAAAGAGTCCTTATTTTTTCCATAATTTACAATTCATTTAAATTGCATGTATGTCAAACCATAGGCGAGGTATCTAGTATTTTTGTTATACATAGAGCTCTGAACACCGCACGCCATGGCTTTATTTTCTTGGCACTATTTAGCCAAAAAGGTTTAACATACTTGCCCACTCTTAGGCTTCAAGCAAACACGCTCATAGTCCTTAGGGTCATAACTTAGCCAATGTGTATAACGTGTGGGACTTGGCTGAAGAAATGCTTTGGCTATGGGCAGTGTGGCAACTAAACTAACAGTCCGAAAAGAATTTAAGTGCCAGCGTTCACCACAAACAACAAGGCCTATCAAAAAAAATGGAAGAATACTCGTTGCTTGTCTCAGCTTTACATAATCCTTCAGACACTTAGTTGGACATTGGGCAAAGGAACAAAATTGGGGGGTGAAGGGCAGAATCTCAGTTGGTAGTACTAAGTAGAACCGTGATCGAATAGCAAGAGTAAATTTCTGAAGATGTATACAGGAAAGAAAGACTGTCACCGACCTTCCTGAGAGGGACAAGCGCGAGAATCCCGACGAAGGCGACGGCGAAGAGGAAGCCCATCATCCACCCAACGCCGGGCTCCTTGGTGCCCACGTTGCCTTCCATGTCCACCCCGGCCATCTCGTAGGTCTTCTTGTTGAGCCCGAGCAGGTAGGACCCGAACCCACCTGGGGAGCGCAAAAAGGAAAATCCAAGAAGGCGTCAGAATCTCGGTGCTCCACTTGACAAAGAAAAGTGGGGAGAGATTCGCGGGCGCGGTCCCGACCGGCGGCGCCGATGCTGTAGCAGGCGACGGCGCAGGTCTGCACGACGGTGTTCTCCTGGCGGGTGAGCGGGCGGACGACGCGGCCCAGGCGGGCCAGCGCCTGCGTCCAGCCCCGGAGCATGACGAAGGAGATGAGCGCGGCGGAGACGTTGAGGGTGGGGTTGAGGCCCGTGGTGAGGTTGAGCTTCATCACGATGACGCTGTACATGGTGCCGACGGCCACGCTCACCACCAGGCCGCGCAGCGTCAGCTGCTCCGTCCACGGCGGCACGCGGCCGGTCGCGTGCGCGGGCGCCCCCGGCTCCGCGCCGTCATCGCAGAGCGCGGCCTTCCCCTTGTCGCTGCTTCCCCCGGCGTCGTCCCGCTGGTGGAGCCCCATGGCGAGCCCGGGGCGGGGTTGCTTCCTCCGCCGTTCCCTGCTTCATGGGGAAAAGACATATTTCCGCGGCGTCAGGTTCAAGTCCATAGTAAAAAGGATTCTTGAAGAGGAGCTAGTGGTGAACAGAAAGCCCAGCATTTGATGGTGAGCTGACAGGAGTATTACGGTGCTATTAGCAGTGTAGTCATGAGCAAGCGAGCTCTTGTGCACCATGAACGAATGATTCAGTGGAACCAAACATGTAAATTTGATGAGCGATTCATGAGCACGCAAAAACTTTTGTCCTTGAGTGGGATGAAAAGAGAAAAATGAAAAACAAATCCGGCGTCACCTGGGGTCTCCGCTCCAAACCAAAACGACAAGAAGAGTGAACCAAGGGAAATTGAAGGTGAGCAGGGGAACCGGGGAGCACGTCAAGGAAAGAGAAGGAAAACGATGGACAATAGAAACAGTTCGACACTTCTTCTCCAGATCTCAGTACTTTAGCGCTGACTGACCGAGCGCTGCCCCTTGTGTACGTTAACAGTAAAACACACGCAACCACACAAAACTAGAAAATAATAATTAATCAGGAGTTCTTTCCTGGCACGCAATAAGTCAGGCGGCTCTTGCTCAACATTTCGAGCTGGAAACACGAAGGGATCCCCGTCGAATCAGAACACGAGATCGACCGCAACTCCAAGCAGAAGCGGTGACAGATAATGGAAGCAACCCCAAAGCAAGATGATGTATCAAAGAACAAAGAACTTAAACTCTTATTTTCCAATAGATAGAAGAAACAAGTCAACAGGAAACTGTCAGATCTCCCCAAGCAAGAGATAGATGGATCAAAAACAAGGAACGGCACAGTTATTAAACAGTTCTTATTCTAGGAGATATACTAGATAGATAGATTTTCGGATGATGTGCTCCTATCAGGACTGTACCTGCTCGGTGATCGTAGAAGCGGAGCCCGGCCGGCGGCTGCTGGACGGTAGGAGTCGGGCAGTCGGCGGTCGATCGATCGGTCAGACGTGATGGGTGGACTACTGACACCAGTAGACAGTGGCAGAGGTTATATATAAAGAGGCAAGAGCACTACAGACCCACAAACTTGCAATGGATGTGATGGTTTAGTCCACAAACTTGTAAAAGGTGATCACCTTATCCCTAAACTTGCAATGTATGTGAACATTTAGTCCAAAGCCAATCACAAGTTGACAAATGGTGGCACGCTGGCAGCGTTGTGGCACACCCGCTCGGCCCGGCATTTTTATGAAAAACCCCTCCACCTTTATTGAAATTATGAATGTTGTTGCGCTTGCGCCTACGTGCCAGAGGGCGGTGCTAGCAATCTGGCTAGGATTGGCGACTGCCATACCTCAAATTCCACCAAAAAATATATTAGTATATATACGAGTACTAGTGTGTATGCATATTAATTACTCAACTTGGCGACAACAATAGAATATAACCACAACTTAGAAACATATAGTAGAAACGATCGATATATAGGCCATCTAGAAGACGACGGTGATGATCTACTGTGACTCAGCGGACGGCGTGGTGTTGGCGGCTGAGCCGTGGTCGTATATATTGGTATATATTGGTATTGTACGTGTTGAGCAAGCTGAGTTGATTGCTGACTTGCTGATGGTCCTAATGGATCGGCAAGTTGTCTTGCAAGTTCAACTCCATGTACAAATCAACACACGTTCGCCGGTTTCAAATTCTGGAAATCCTTTCGCTGCATGGCCGAATGTGTGCAGCAGCAAACAACAAGCAGGGAGCGGCAGTGGCCGGCACTGAATCGGGCCATACGAGGACGCAAGCGCGACTGAGCACAAAATGGCATAGAATAAGAAGATCAAGTAATGAATGAAAGCGTTCTAAAAATGTAAAGAATGAAAGTTAATTTAGGATTGAAATTGAACTTTGAATTTTGAAGCAAATTTTGTTGCCGTCTGCCAAAATAAGCTTAAATATTTTAGGTATCCCCTATTGACAAAACTAATCGATTGATTTTGAATTTTGATTGTGCTTGCTAAACACAAAGTATTTATAAAACTAATATTTAGTGAGCTCTTGCGTAATTACATTATATGTACATGGTTTTCTCCTTGATAGTTATCGCCACACCTAAGAATTATTCTTGCCTCTGCCACTGGCAGTAATTAACACGGTTTCAGTACTGGTTTCAACAACGACATAGTCCAACACGTTTTTCTTTGTTGGTGTCCAATCCACATGATGATGTACTTCTGAGATTGAGTATCCAGAGAGCGCCTCAAATGGGTCTTACTGGCATTTGGTGACAGATCCTACTAAACAAGCACAAGATAATGACCATTTTCACATAAACGGTGGCAACCCACTTAACATTTACAGATGCGACCAATTAGTCGATGATTATTTTTCTCGGGCAACGCATATTTGCATTTTTTTGGCGAGAATTGCATATTTGCATTACATCACGCTAGGATGTCGAGCGGGTGATGGACAGTGGTGGTGGTTCATTCGGATGAAATGTTTCTAATGGTCATATTTAGTTTGTTCCTAGGGAAGGTTATACTTAGTTGTGTGTGTGTGTGTGTGACCAAACTTGCTGCATCTACACAAAAAACTTGATTTTTTTGTTGAGCGGAACACAAAAAACTTGCTGGACAGGCGAGATGTCTATCTAGAAGGTTGGGCTTGCACAACACTGGCGTATGTTGGACCAGGCTTGGCGAGGGCGCGACTGTCTTGCTTGTAGCGAGACACAGTCTAGCCTCGCGTCAAGCAGCGCCCAGAATGGGCCAGCAAATTAGGGACCGCAAGCATTGAGCATTTTTTGCTTTTTTTCCACAGTTTTACTTTAATTTTACCTTTTCTTGTAATTCTAAATATATCTATTATAAAATTCAATTTACATACATAATTGAAAATGTTAGTCGTGCATTTAAAAATGTTAACATGTATAGAAAAATATTTCTAATGTATACAAAAAATGTACAATGTTTGTGGAAAAAAGTAGACATCAAAACATATATATGAGAAAAAAATTAATCATGTATTAAAAAAAAGGTCTGCATAAAAATATATTTTAGATGAATGCAAAGGGTACAATGTGTATACAAAAAAGTAGACATCAAAAGATATATATGAGCGTGTTGCATGTAATAAGTTTTTGTGGCAGCTACTTTAGGTTATGGCCAAGAGTAGTGAATCATCCTTGACGTGGAATTTTGCATTGGCTTTTCTAATAAAAATTTCAGGAGGGGGACCCTTTGATTAAAAAATATGAATATAAAAATAATATTCCGTGCGTGTGATTTCCGTAAAAGTGGAGGGGTTTCTCGTAAAAACGCCAGGCTGAGCGGGTGTGCCACGACGTGGCCAGCGTGGCGCCATTTGTCAACTTGTAATTGGCTTTGGACTAAATGTTCACATACATTGCAAGTTTAGGGATGAGGTGATCACCTTTTGCAAGTTTGTGGACTAAACCATCACATTCATTGCAAGTTTGTGGACCTATAGTGCTCTTGCCTCATATATAAAGGCGTGGACGTTTGTTGTCTTATGGCACATGGGCCCGGCGGGGCAGCATGGTTCACGCCAACTGTGCTCAGCTTGTCTGCTTCCGGGGGCGTGTGCTCCGCGCTCGCCCCCCTCGCGCCACGCGCGACGTCAGGCGTTCCCGTTTTTCGCTGCATGATGCACCCTGTCCGGGGTAGATGCACGCACGAGGGCTCTCTGCTTCTTCTCTTCTTCTACGAGGTGGTAGATGATCGTCCTCTCCTCTCCCCGGTGGCGCCGGAGGGAGCGGCCGACACGTCGGTGAACAAAATCCAGGCCGGGATCACGGGTCTGGGCAGGCAGATGCCGATACGGGGCGCGTCCAGCCGCCCAGTCCAACCAGGGGACCAACAGGACCTTCACCCCGCTGTGACTGTTTCAGTACCCTTGTTCTCGGACCCCGTGGTGTGGGTTTTCCGTAATCGCTTGGTCCCCTGCTGATATTCCCTATCCTACCTAGATGCTCAAGTGGCCCCGGCCACATGGTTAGGGCAACTCCAACGGGATCACCAAGTGGATGACAAAAAATGTCCGCCGACACGTCCGAACGGTGTGTGCGGATAGCGGGCTAGGCGCCGGTCATTCAACCGTAGCCATCAAATCCGAACCGTGGGCTAAGATTGGTAGAG
This sequence comes from Triticum dicoccoides, assembly GCF_002162155.2. NCBI lineage: Eukaryota > Viridiplantae > Streptophyta > Magnoliopsida > Poales > Poaceae > Triticum > Triticum dicoccoides. The sequence continues at coordinate 594,448,362 of NC_041383.1, forward strand.
GTGGTCCAATAGAAAAAAGAGGTGACCGGAACATATGGGTTGTGGGGAGAAGTGGTCCACCTAGATCAACTTGTTGCCAATGTAGTACACGCCCGTTTCTTCCTCACAGGGGGTCTTTGCCGCCTCCTAACCTAACCCGCCGCCGCCACCACATCTACTACCATAGCTTCGGTCTCCTCTCCCCCGTCTGGTGGCCTCGCCGGTGGAAAGAGGAGTGGGGACCTGTCCGTCTTGCTTTTTTGTCAGGTTTTTACTTCTCCGGCGACATTGACGAGGTGATGGAGTGTTGGAATAAGGTCTTTCTGGGTTTTCCCTACCTCTACGACGTCCGATCTGGCGCCGACGAAGAACCTGTGGGAGTTTGTGTCCCCATATGTGTTGGTTCCCTTCAGATCTTGGCAGTTTGTGTGTCTTTTAAGGAGAGTTTTTGGCTGGCTGTTGGTGTAGCGACTTCAACATCTTCTTCTGTGTTGTTCTGTGGCTTGACCCGGTTTCTCCAACACTCTATGCTGATCGTGATGGATTGCAAGCCTGTTATGCGCGGTGTGATGCTCCAACCGATGTTGCTTCAATGTTTTTTAGATCTCGTCTCAAGGGACGAGTGGCTATTGCTGTCTTCAAAGCCTAGTATGGCGAGGGCGTTCGCAGGCATCGCCTTTCTTTGCTGTTGGTTCAGTGCAATTTTCAATCTTCAGTGGGTGGCGTGCAATCAGAGAAAAAAGAAGACTAGTATACTTTATAATGTAATTTTATTTTGTACTGGATGTTCTACATCCAGTTGTGTATCCATTATACTGGTCATTGTTTTCCTCGGTAGTAATTAGATCTAAGATGCCCTTTGGGTGTCTTTGTTAAAAAACTAATAGTGGGCTAGACAGGCCTCTGAACTCCTCTAACCACCCCCCTCCAGTTTGGTGCCGGTTTGGGCAATTGCGAACGTTTGGACCGGTTCAAACAAATTTGATCACTTTCCTTGGATGGGTTAAAGTGTTCGAACAGTCCGGTCCATACCTTTAAGAGTGATTTGATGACCCACGTTAGAGTTGCCTTTAGTATTTCATCGAGAAATATTCCTAATCTCTTTGTAAGGACAAAGTTGAACTCTTACAAGGTCATCCTTATAGAAACTAGAAATTACATATAGGTCCACAAGAAAATCGATGTATCCTCATTCACTCATTGATGGTGCATCGTGAGCTCAATGCTGCATATGTACCTCTGAAAGACCATCAGCTAGTGTCAGGGCCGGTTTTCCGGGACATAAAATCCCAGCAAATGACCCTTGTGTCGTCACCAGCCCCAAGATTACTGTTGTTGGTGGACACTTCCTTGATACAAAATTCCAAGCAGTTACAAGAATTTGAGTACAAGACCATAAATGTCCATTGAGTATAACAATGATCTCTAGTGGTGGATGACAGAAGCGGCTCGTGGATCTCCAACGTCTACCACCATAGCTTCGGTCTCCCTCCCCTCCCCCGTCTGGTGGCCTCGCCGGTGGAAAGAGGAGTGGGGACCTATCCGTCTTGTTTTTTGTTAGGTTTTTACCTCTCCGACGACATTGACGAGGTGATGGAGTGTTGGAATAAGGTCTTTCTGGGTTTTCCCTACCTCTACGATGTCCGATCTGGCACCGACGAAGAACCTGTGGGAGTTTGTGTCCCCATATGTGTTGGTTCCCTTCAGATCTTGGCAATTTGTGTGTCTTTTAAGGAGAGCTTTTGGCTGGCTGTTGGTGTAGCGACTTCAACATCTTCTTCTGTGTTGTTCTGTGGCTTGACCCGGTTTCTCCAACACTCTATGCTGATCGTGATGGATTGTAAGCCTGTTATGCATGGGGTGATGCTTCAACCGATGTCGCTTCAATGATTTTTAGATATCGTCTCAAGGGACGAGTGGCTATTGCAGTCTTCAAAGCCTAGTATGGCGAGGGCATTCGCAGGCATCGCCTTTCTTTGTTGTTGGTTCAGTGCAATTTTCAATCTCAAGTGGGTGGCGTGCAATCAGAGGAAAAAGAAGACTACTATACTTTATAATGTAATTTTATTTTGTACTGGATGTTCTACATCCAGTTGTGTATCCATTGTACTGGTCATTGTTTTCCTTGGTAGTAATTAGATCTAAGATGCCCTTTGGGTGTCTTTATTAAAAAACTAATAGTGGGCTAGACATGCCTCTGAACTCCTCTAACCACCCCCTCCAGTTTGGTGCCGGTTTGGGCAATTGCGAACGTTTGGACCGGTTCAAACAAATTTGATCGCTTTCCTTGGATGGGTTAAAGTGTTCGAACAGTCCGGTCCAAACCTTTAAGAATGATTTGATGACCCGCGTTGGAGTTGCCTTTAGTATTTCGTCGAGAAATATTCCTAATCTCTTTGTAAGGACAAAGTTGAACTCTTACAAGGTCATCCTTATAGAAACTATAAATTACATATAGGTCCACAAGAAAATCGATGTATCCTCATTCACTCATTGATGGTGCGTCGTGAGCTCAATGCTGCGTATGGACCTTTGAAAGACCATTAGCTAGTGTCAGGGCCGGTTTTCCGGGACATAAAATCCCAGCAAATGACCCTTGTGTTGTCACCAGCCCCAGGATTACTATTGTTGGTGGACACTTCCTTGATACAGAATTCCAAGCAATTACAAGAATTTGAGTACAAGACTATAAATGTCCATTGAGTATAACAATGATCTGTAGTGGTGGATGACAGAAGCGGCTCGTGGATCTCCAACGTCTATGGGACTCTATTCCGATAGGAACAACTGGCCTGGCTAACTCTATCTCACGTGGCTGCTATCTCCCATTCCTAGGTTGTGGGGTCTTCATGGTGCTCCTATCCAAGTTGTGATCTAGCCAGTACAATAGCCAGGGACAAGCCTATGCGTATGTTTGAATGTACTCGCAAACATCATGAACAAAAGATATATTGAATGCATATGTTTGATTGAAACTAAAGCATGGCATGATAAATATTAATACGGTGCAGATGAATAAATAAATTATATTAGTAATAAACCAAGAAGATAAAATGGAACAACGGGTGTTGGACCGCCCGAGGGATTCCAAGAAGAATGCCAAATGGGTGTCTGAAAGCGATGCCTCAAGATGTCTTGAAAATAAAACTGAGTATCCAGGTAGTCTAGCCGTCCCAAGTGATACCCAGAAAATAAAAGAAAACCGAGTGCCCGGGTAGTCTGGCCATCCCAAGTGACACTTCGTAAATTCAAATAAGATAAATGGTTAGCCAAAATAACAATAATATTTATAGCAATAATCATGATAACAAAGATATCCATGATAGCATTAGTTGTGCCAATAATTATCTTGGAAAAATGAATCATGCTTAATTTAATTATTCCCTCCGAAGACCGACACTTGACCAACCCAGACTGTAGTCCTTAACCATGGACACGACTATTCGAATAGGTTTTTATACTCTGCAGAGGGTGTACTCTTTACTCACAAGTAAAGGACTTCCTTAGTCAACCTGAGACGTTGACTAATTCCGATTACGGTCTTTGGGTTAAAAACAGACCTAACCAGCACACATCGGCTTATCTTTCCTGATGCCAGGAATCACCCAAAGCATCGCTTAAGAAAAACTCTAAGATGGAGAGGTCACAACATTGCATGGGATCACAATTTATACCGCGCGCTAACTAAGGGGTGCCCCCTCTCGGCCTCAGCCGGACACACCAATGCCCCCTGACATGATGACTGGCATTATTCTTGGAACCGGGAAACCCTCATCGTGGCCCTCTGTATGGTGTGCGCAGGAAAGGGGTTAACAACTTACTGAACCATACCCTACCTATGGCAGGGACATGTGGTAGCACGAATCAAGTTTGGGGGTTACCGGAACAAGACTTGATCTATGGTCGACTTAGGAGGTTTATATTTTCCTACAATGACTAGCACACTATATTTCCTTGGTGGTACTCAACATGGTCACCACCTAGCATGTCCCAACATGCCATCACTGATCACTCTCGTCACCACGAGATCTCAGTCTCACGGTCACTTTTACTCGTGACAAATCTTTCCTATAGGTTAGTGATGACCCACAAGTATATGGGATCAATTGTAGCCTTTTCAATAAGTAAGAGTGTCGAACTCAACGAGGAGTAGAAGGAAATGACAATTGGTTTTCAGCAAGGTAATGTCTGCAAGTGCTGAAATTATAAGTAATAGAGTAGTTTGATAGCAAGATAATTTGTAACGAGCAAGTAACAGTAGTGGTAAGAAAAGTGCAGCAAGGTAGGCCAATCCTTTTGAGGCAAAGGACATGCCAAAACGGTCTCTTATCATAAGCAAAGTGTTCTTGAGGGTACACGGGAATTTCATCTAGTCACTTTCATCATGTTGACTCGATTCGTGTTCGCTACTTTGATAATTTGGTATGTGGGTGGACCGGTGCTTAGGTGCTATCCTTACTTGAACAAACCTCCTACTTATGATTAACCCCCTCGCAAGCATCCGCAACTACGAGAAAAGGATTAAGAATAAATTCTAACAATAGAATTAAACTTTTGGATCCAATCGGTCCCTTACCGAATAGCGCATAAACTAAGGTTTAAGCTTCTGTCACTCTCGCAACCCATCATCTAATAAATACTCCACAATGCATTCCCTTAGGCCCAAATATGGTGAAGTGTCATGTAGTCGATGTTCACATGACACCACTAAGGGAACCACAACATACATATCATCAAAATATCAAACACATATCAAGTTCACATGATTACTTGCAACATGATTTCTCCCGTGACCTCAAGAACAAAAGTAACTACTCACAAATGATAATCATGCTCAAGATCAGAGGGGTATTAAATAGCATAGTGGACATGAACATATAATCTTCCACCAAATAAACCATATAGTAATCAACTACAAGATGTAATCAACACTACTAGTCACTCACAAGCACCAATCTATAGTTCCGCTACAAAGACTGAACACAAGAGATGAACTAGGGTTTGCGAGGAGATGGTGTTGTTGAAGATGTTGATGGAGATTGCCCTCCCCAAGATGGGAGAGTTGTTGGTGATGATGATGACGACGATTTCCCCCTCCGGGAGGGAAGTTCCCCTGGCGGAATCGCTTCGCCGGAGGGCAAAAGTGCTCCTGCCCAAGTTCCGCCTCGAGACGGCGATGCTTCGTCTCGAAAGTCCTCCCCTTATTTTTTCTAGGTCAAAATGACTTATGTACCAGAAGAGGGGCACCGGAGGTGGGCCAAGGGGAGCACAACCCACCAGGGCACGCCCAAATGGGTTGTGCCCACCTGGTGGGCCCCCTCTGGTACTTATTGGCTCTAATAATTCTCATTTATTCCATAAAAAATCATTGTGAAGTTTCAGCTCATTTGGAGTTGTGCAGAATAGGTAGCCTGACGTAGCTTTTTCAGGTCCAAGTTTCCA